>NW_026652631.1:168-30435 GCF_009828535.3 Hylobates moloch
GGTCAAAGTCCCCCTTTAAGAAGGGAAGAACCTAATACCTAAATAAGTAACATGACTCACCCCAAAGTCCTTAAAAAAAGTTTGTAAAGGGTACATGGATATGATTAGTAACAGACATTGGGAAAGGGAAGTGGGGAAATAGTTCAAAGTCAAATCTCACAAGTTGTCTCTCCCCAACTACATTAAGTTTCAAGGCTTTGAAACAATTCTTTGTGCTTTATGGCTCCAGCCTCTCAGCTTATGGCTCCACCATTATTCGGCCTACCATAGGGTCCTTGATAATTCTTAAGACTGCAAAGGGGCCGGACATGGTGGCTCACACCTGTAACCCTAGCACTTTGAGAGGCCAACATGGGCAGACCACCTGAGCTCAGGGGTTCAAAACCAGCCCATCCAACATGGTGAAACCCCGTCTCTACTAAAACTAGCTGGGCATGGTGGCAGGCACCTGTAATCCCAGTTACTTGGGAGGCTGAGACAGGAGAATCACTGGAACTCGGGAGGCAGAGATTGCAGTGGGCCAAGGTTGAGCCACTGCACTCCAGCCTGGGTGACAGAGCAAGACTCCGTGGCAAAAAAAAAAAAAAGAAAAAAGAAACAAAAAAAATGCAAAGGGGAAGCCAAGTTTGAGAATTGCTTCATTAAATCAGATGTGATCAGTAGATCAGTAGTTAGGGGTGAAATAGAGGGGAGAGAAGGTTGATTCCAAACATATTGTATTGGTCCATTTTCACGCTGCTGATGAAGACATACCCAAGACTGGATAATTTATAAAGAAAAGAGGTTTAATGGACTCACAGTTCCACGTGGCCTGGGAGGCCTCACAATCGTGGCAGAAGGTGAGGAAAGAACAAAGACACGTCTTACGTGGGTGGCAGCAGGCAAAGAGAGAACGAGAGCCAAGCAAAAGGGGAAACTCCTTATGAAATTGTCAGATCTCATGAGACTTATTTACTACCACAAGAACAGTATGGGGGAAACAACCCCAGTGATTCAATTATCTCCCACTGGGTCCTTCCCACAACACATGGGAATTATGGGAATTATGGGAGCTATATTAAAGATGAGATTTGGGTGGGGACACAGCCAAACCATATCACATATCTTTCCCCATAATCTGCCAATGACATAGTCTCTTACTCTCTTTTGATTTTTGTTCCAATTATTCTTGCCATATAACAACCCATCCCAAACTGTAGAGACTTAAAACAGCAGTCATTTCTTTTGCTCATGGATCTGCAACTTGAGCAGGACTCAATGGGGACAACTCATCTCTATTCCATGATATCTAGGGCACAGCAAATAAGCCTCAACCACTGGGGGATCTGAAGTCTTGTTTACTAACATCAGTGGTTGATGCTGGCTGTCACTGGGACCTCAGTTAGGGCTGTTGGCTGGAGCACCCACACGTGGTCTCTCCTTGTGGCTTGGCCTTCCTTGCTACATGGTGGTTGGGCTCCAAGAATGAATATCACAACAGGACAAGCTGGAACTTTATTGCCTTTTATGACCTAGCACCAGAAGTCACATAGTGTCACTTTTTCCATTATCACGTATGACACAGATTCCATTGACAGGAGTGTAGACCTCACCTCTTAGTGAGTCATATTGATGTTAAAGGATTGTTAAAAGAACATTTGGAATGGGAGAGATTATTGACACCATCTTGGAAAATATATTCTGCCACAACTGAGACAGGGATTCTTAACTTAGGATTGGGTGCAAGGAGAAGCCTAACCGTTTTTTAGGCTACTTTGAGGTTGTAGGGGCTGAGTTGGAAAAAGCATAGTAAAAAATGTATAGTATTATTCATATTTGTAATATTTTCACAACAAAGACTTCAGAAAATAAAGCTTAACAGGCTTTTCCTTGATAGGCATATTCAGATAGTATTATGGCTCCCCTTGAAGGAACCACATCAGAACGGAAGATCAAGACTTTTATGTTCAGAAAAGAGAGGCCATGCGTTTGAAAGGTTTGAAATTTGCTGGCTGAAGACTTTGTCTTGCAATAAAAGTGGAACCTTCCAGAAAGGCTGGTACATTTGCCTGACTTTGAGTTCATCAAAGTGGGGCACAGTGGCTCACACCTGTAATCCCAGCACTTTGGGAGGCCAAAGCATGTAGATCACTTGAGCTCAGGAGTTTGAGACCAGCCTGGGCAACATGGTAAAACCCTGTCTCTAAAAAAAAATACAAAAATTAGCCAGGTGTGATGGCATGCACCTGTAGTCCCAGCTACTCAGGAGGCTGAGGTGGGAGAATCACTTGAGCCCATGAAGTGGAGGTTGTAGTGAGCCAAGATCACACCACTGCACTTCAGCCTGGGTGACAGAGTTAGACACTGTCTCAAAAAATAAAATAGAATAAAAAATGAGTTTCCCATATACTTTTATAAAATGAGATTTCAGTGGGGGTGACAAAACATGCCAGGGTCCTAAAATTGTGGGTGGAAGAGACACTGCCAAAATTTGAATAATAGCAAAAAATAGAACTCTCTCATCATTTTTTTCAGGATCAGCTCTGCCTAAAAGGGCCACTGGTCCTAGTTGAAACTGCACAGCTTTTTCTTGTGATATTAACTAGTCCTTCCAGAATGTTCTGAGAACATTCAGCATATGCTGAGAATATTCATGGAGTCAGAGACCCACAAAGCTGGAGGGGTCTTTATGGATGATACAGGAATGGTAACCATGCCTGCGTCCCTTCAGGGCCACAGCAGACATTACTAACTGATCAAAGCACTCTGCCTGTGAAGACCACAGCAGACATTACTAAGTCATTGAAGCACCCTTCCAGCTGAATCCAGACAACCTCAGGATCCTTCTCAACAGCTCTCCTGGCACCCAGTCTCTAATGCATCTGATCTAATGTAGCAGTTCTCAAACTTGTGTCCAGGATTCCTTTGCATTCTTAAAAATTAAGGACCCCATGGTTGGCAGAATAAAGGTGGCAATAAGCCCAGAGGACAGAGCCACAAACCACAAAGACTTGTTTCCAAACCTTGAAAATTAAGGGTGATTACCTGGCTGGATTTCAAAATTGCTTAGGATCAGTGATTCCATTTTTCCTTCCACTTTCTCCCTTTGGAATGAGAATGTCTATAACTGTTGTCCCGTGCCCATTGCACCATTGTATTTTGGAAGCAGATAACTTGTTTTCTAATTTCCCAGGTCCACAGATGGAGAGGAGTGATGCTCCAGGAAGAACCATACTCAGGATTTCACCCACACTTGGTTTAGAGGGAGAAATTTGAAACTTTGGAGTTGATGAGATTTAGATGACATTTTTAGACTTTGAGTTGATGTTGTAATGGTTTGAGACTTTGAGGAACATTGGGATGAAATTAATGTAATTTGCTTTGTGGGACAGAAGTCAATCCTTAAGGGCCAGTGGGTAGACTGTAATGGGCAGAATAATTAAACCTCAAAGAAATTAACACCCTTATCCCCCAAACCTATGATTATGTTACTTTTCATGGCCAAAGGGAATTTGCACATGTGCTTAAAGATAAGAAAATGGGGAGATTCTCCTAGATTATCCAGGTGGGCCCAATCTAATCACATAAATCTTATCCATCTGGGATCAGATTGGGAGCTGTGATTAAGGGCAGATGGTCAAAGAAATGCATCATTGCTCACTTTGGAAATGGAGGAAGGGGCCATGAACTAGAGAATGGAGGTGGCCTCTGCAAGCCAGAAAAAGCAAAGAAACAGATTCCTCCCAAAAACCTCCAGAAGGAATGCAGCTCTGCCCCCATCTTGATTTCAGCTCAGGGAGACCTATGTCAGAAATCTAACCTGCAGAATTATAAAATAAATTTGTGTTGTTTTAAGTCACTAGATTTGTGATCATTTGTTACAGCAGCAATAGAAAACTAATACAAACTTCAAGGAAGTCTTATATCTATTTATCTATTGATATTTATTATGTTGGAAATTATACTCAATATCTTCAAATGTTTACTTATTTAAAATCAGAATAACAAATCAATTATGTATTCTCATGGATAACATATTTTTATTTAAAATACAACTATTTTCTAAACAATCATAATAAGAGTGGCATTGTCTTACATTTTTATAAATCTCTGTATTATCAGGCTTAATATAAGATACCTAGATTCTCATACCTGCTTCTGCATTCGGAAGATTTGAGATATGTTGTTTTGGTCAAAGTATGTAAAGAAAATCCAGCCTCACACAAAAATGTAGTTGAAAAGCAAAGGGAAAATTTAATAACAGATAATTGTGAATATTATTTGATACTACAATCAAAATGCAACATGAGGTGGGTTTTTTTGGTTTTTTGGGGGGGACAAGGTCCTACTCTGTCACCCAGGCTAGAGTACAGTGGGGCAATCATGGCTCACTGCAGCCTTGACCTTCCAGGTCCAAGAGATCCTCCTGTCTCAGCCTCCTGAGTAGCATGTGCCACCACAGACACTACAGGCATGTGCCACTACACTAAGCTAATGACATGGTTTGGCTGTGTCCCCACCAAATCTCAACTTGAATTGTATCTTTCAGAATTCCCACGTGTTGTGGGAGGGACCCAGAGGGTGGTAATTGAATCATGGGGGCTGGTCTTTCCTGTGCTATTCTTGTGATAGTGAATAAGTCTCATGAAATCTGATGGGTTTATCAGGGGTTTCTTCTTTTGCTTCTTCCTCAGTCTCTCTTACCACTGCCATGTAAGAAGTGCCTTTCACCTTCCACCATGATTCTGAAGCCTCCCCGGCCATGTGGAGCTGTAAGTCCAATTAAATCTCTTTTTTCTTCCAAGACTCAGGTATGTCTTTACCAGCAGCGTGAAAATGGACTAATACATTAAATTGGTGCCGGGAGTAGGGCATCGCTGAAAAGATATCCAAAAATGTGGAAGTGACTCTGGAACCGGGTAACAAGCAGAAATTGGAAGTTTGGAGGGCTCAGAAGAAGACAGGAAAAATGTGGGAAAGTTTGGAACTTCCTAGAGACTTGTTGAATGGCTTTGCTAAAAATGCTGATAGCCAGATGGACAATAAGGTCCAGGCTGAGATAGTCTCAGAGGGAGATGAGGAACTTGTTGGGAACTGGAGTAAAGGTGACTCTTGTTATGTTTTAACAAAGAGACTGGTGGCATTTTGCCCCTGCCCTAGAGATTTGTAAAACTTTGAACTTGAGAAAGATGATTTAGGGCATCTAGTGGAAGAAATTTCTAAGCAGCAAAGTATGCAAGAGGTGACTTGGGTACTGTTAAAGGCATTCACCTTTACAAGGGAAGCAGAGCATAAAAGTTTGGAAAAATTTGCAGCTTGACTATGCAACAGGAAAGAAAAACCCATTTTCTGGGGAGAAATTCAAGCCAGCTACAGACATTTGCATAAGTAGCAAGGAGCCTAATGCTAATCCGCAAGACCATGGGGAAAATGTCTCCAGGCCGTGTCAGAGACCTTCACAGCAGCCCGACCCATCACAGGCCCAGAAGCTCAGGAGAAAAAGATGGTTTTGTGGGCCGAGCCCAGGGTCCCCGTGCTGTGTGCAGCCTAGGGACTTGGTGCCCTGTGTCCCAGCTGCTCCAGCCATGGCTGAAAGGGGCCAATGTACAGCTCAGGCTGTGGCTTCCGAGGGTGGATGCCCCAAGCCTTGGCAGCTTCCACATGGTGTTGAGCGTGAAGGTGCACAGAAGTCAAGAATTGAGGTTTGGGAACCTCTGCCTAGATTTCAGAAGATGTATAGAAATGCCTGGATGCCCAGGGAGAAGTTTGCTGCAGGGGTGGGGCCCTCGTGGAGAATCTCTGCTAGGGCAGTGTGGAAGGGAAATGTGGGGTCGGAGCCCCCACACAGAGTCTCTACTGGGGCACTGCTAGTGGAGCTGTGAGAAGAGGGCACCCGTTCTCCAGACCCCAGAATGGTAGATCCACCAAAAGCTTGCACCATGCACCTGGAAAAGCCACAGACACTCAATGTCAGCCCATGAAAGCAGCTGGGAGGGAAGCTGTACCCTGCAAAGCCACAGGGGCAGAGCTGCCCAAGACCATGGGAACCCACCTCCTGCCTCAGCGTGACCTGGATGTGAGACCTGAAATCGAAGGAGACCATTTTGGAGTTTTAAAATTTAACTGCCCTGCTGAATTTCGGACTTGCACGGGCCCTGTAACCCCTTTGTTTTGGCTACTTTCTCCCATTGGGAAAGGCTGTATTTACCCAATGTCTGTACCCCCATTGTATCTAGGAAATAACTAGTTTGCTTTTGATTTTACAGGCTCATAGGCAGAAGGGACTTGCCTTGTCTCAGATGAGACTTTGGACTGTGGACTTTTGGGTTAATGCTGAAATGAGTTAAGACTTTGGGGGACTGTTGGGAAGGCATGATTGGTTTTGAAATGTGAAAACATGAGATTTGGAGGTGCCAGGGTGGAATGATATGGTTTGGCTGTGTCCCCACCAAATCTCAACTTGAATTGTATCTTCTAGAATTCCCACATGTTGTGGGAGGGATGCAGGGGGAGGTAATTGAATCAAGAGGGCCAGTCTTTCCTATGCTATTCTTGTGATAGTGAGAAAGTCTCATGAGGTCTGATGGGTTTATCAGGGGTTTCCACTTTTGCTTCTTCCTCATTCTGTCTTGGCACTGCCATTTCAGAAGTGCCTTTCACCTCCCACTGTGATTCTGAGGATTATCCTGCCATGTGGAACTGTAAGTCCAATTAAACCTCTTTTTCTTCTCAGTCTTGGATATGTCTTTATCAGCAGCATGAAAACAGGCTAATACAGCTAATTTTTTTATTTTTTGTAGAGATGAGGTTTTGTCATGTTGCTCAGGCTGGTCTCGAACTCTTGACCTCAAGGAATCCTACCACCTCGGCCTCCCAAAGTGCTGAAATTAAAGGTGTGAGCCACTGCACCTGGCCACATGAGGTCGTTTTTAAAAGATTGAATACAGTGTAGAATCTGAAACATATGAATGAAATGTTTATAATCTATTTCATTAAAACCCATTGATCTACCTGCACTTTGGCTCTCTTATTGGAACATGAGTTTGTCACATCATGCTTTGGTCATTGGAAATATGCCACTTCACTGAGTTACATGGGTCTTTAAGATGTGGACACACTGTATGATACAATATCAAAACAAATAGCATATTTGTTAATAGCTTCACCAATCTCAGAAAAGTCATTAAGTATTGGGAAGCTGTCAAGCTCATGGTGACAGATACAAGTTTTCCAAAAATCTAATATTCACTTAAAAGCTTGAGTTTTATCCTTGGTAATAAATACTGTGAGTTGTTTGAGTTGAAGTGACAGGCTCATTTTGTTAATTTCCAAGAAAATGTCTGTCATAGCTTGTCTGTCAATTGTTACTTCGATTAAAAATGTGTTCCATGAAAAAACCGACTAGTTCAACTTACATCTCCAACTATTTCACCTGAGGTTCTTCTCAAGACAACCACTATACTTTACTATGCATTTGGACAGTCGGAATAGTAGAAGGAGGTGTACTCAAGGGTGGAGATTTAATAAAATAAATAACTTCTACTGCTTTGTCAAGGACATTCTCAAGTGAAACTCAGTCTTTTTTTTGCTTTGCTTTTTTATTTTTATAACTGTGCATGCATGATGGTAAAGAATGTCATGAGACTAGCACAGTTTGAGGTCACCGCCAAAGCACTATTGTTCGCACATTCAGTGCAAATGTCAACTAAGTGAACACAGCAAACCACACCTTAATATTCTTGTAGAGATGGGATTTCACCATATTGGCCAGGCTGGTCTCGAACTCCTGACCTCGTAATCCACCCACCTCAGTCTCCCAAAGTCCTGTTAAGCTGGGCATGCCTGTAATCCTAGAACTTTGGGAGACCAAGGTGGGCGAATTGCTTGAGCTGAGGAGTTCGAAATCAACCTGGGCAAAAAATGGTCTTGACTTCATGCATGTCCTGATAGTGTCTCAGGCACCGTCAGGGGTCCATGGGCCACACACTTTGAGAACCGCTCAACTAATGTACCATTTTCATTTTGTATATGGAGAAACTGGGGCCCAGTAAGGGAATAAATGACTCCTGGCTTCAGCATTGTCTCACTGCATTGTCACAGGTTGGATTCCCCAGCAAGCTGACTCTGAGATGGAGTTGATGTACAGGAAATTGTTAAGGGTAGGGGGAAGAGGAGATTCTCCTTTCTATACCTGTGAAGAGCTAGGATGTAAGCAACAGTGGCTACTTCTACTGTCCCAGTGACAGCCTTGTTACCTGAAAGGAGCCCTGATCCAGACTCCAAGAGAGGGCTCTTGGACCTCACACAAGAAAGAATTCAGAGCAAGTCCATAAAGTGAAAGCAAGTTTATTAAGAAATAAAGAATGGCTATTCCATAGGCAGAGCAGCAGCTTGGGTTCTCGACTGATAATACTTACAGTTATTTCTTGATCATATGCTAAACAATGGGTGGATTATTCATGAATTTTTCAGGAAATGATTGGGCGATTCCCAGAACTGAGGGTTCTTCCCCTTTTTAGATGATCTAGGGTAACATATAGGCATTGCCATGGTATATGTAAGCTGTCATGGCACTGGTGGGAGTGTCTTTTAGCATGCTAATGCATTATAATTGGCACATAATGAGCAGTGAGGACGACCAGAGGTCACTTTTGTTGACATCTTGGTTTTGGTGGGTTTTGGCCAGCTGCTTCACTGCAACCTGTTTTATCAGGAAGGTCTTTATGACCTGTGTCTGGTGCTGACCTGCTATCTCATCCTGTGACGGAATACCTAACCTCCTGGGAATGTGGCCCAGTGGGTCTCAGCCTTATTTTACCTAGCCCCTATTCAAGATGGAGTCACTCTGGTTCAAATGCCTCTGAGAGCCTCAGTCAACCATCTGAAGCTAGAATCACCTTTCAGAATTGCCCCGAGTTGCCCTTAGCTCCCATCTTGATTTCCTCATTAATAAAGTATTTCTGAAAGTGGTTCAAGGATTAAATCAGTTAGCACATCAAAGTGTAACATGGCCTCATTATCATTAGATTCTGTCCTCCTCAAGATCACACATTGATACTGGGAACGTGCAGGTCCTTGAACCCAGGTGCACTGTTTTCCAGCCACTTTGCCTCTGTTTCCCTTTCCTTTCCACACTGCCCTAAAAAATAAGGACTGAGAAACAGCCTTGTGTCTCCAGGCGGGATCACTCTCCAAGGCTTCTTGCTGAAAGTTTATTTGCACTGAAAATGGTCTGTCCTTGAAATGGACAGGCTGTGACTTTGAACAGATTTGTCCTACTCAGAGGCTTAAGGGTTTCATTTGATTCCACTTCAAAGCCATCTCATGCTCCCAAGGTGTCCCCAGGTTCCCTGGGACCTGGCAAATATTCTGTTTGCTTGGACAAAGGCCTCTGAGAATGCCTCATTACTCGACAAAATAGGTGACTTAATCTGTGGGTCATGGTTAAGTGACTGCACCACTTTGCCACACAATGCAGACTGCATAATCTCCCGGGATGCTCAAGTCAGACAAGAGGCTGAGGGCAGCTCTGCAAGGCACCAGATTGCACACTCAGTGCTGGGGTGCACCAGCAAACACTGCTGCTTCCAGGCATTGCTTCCCTGCCCACACCTGCAACCTGCACAGTCGCCACCAAGTCAACCTTCAAGATACTCATCGGAGGTCATTCCACCTCCGAAACTTTCTGCATCTCTTGGTAGGCTACCACATTGAGCTCAAACTCCTGTCCCCTTCTCAAGGCCTGTCATCACCCCTTTGTAGCAGGACAAGCTGCAGACAAAACCCCTCAGACACCGAGTTAAAGAAGGAAGGGCTTTATTCAGCTGGGAGCTTCAGCAAGACTCATGTCTCCAACAACCGAGCTCCCCAAGTAAGCAATTCCTGTCCTTCTTAAGGGCTTACAACTCTAAGGGGGTCTGCGTGAGAGGGTCGTGATTGACTGAGCAAGCAGGGGGTACGTGACTGGGGGCTGCATGCACCGGTAATTAGAATGGAACAGAACAGGACAGGGATTTTCACAGTGCTTTTCTACACAACGTCTGTAATCTATAGATAACATAACTGATTAGGTAAGGGGTCGATCTTTAACTACCAGGCCCGCAGTGTGGTGCTGGGCTGTCTGCCTGTGGATTTCATTTCTGCCTTTTAGTTTTTACTTCTTCTTTCTTTGGAGGCAGAAATTGGGCATAAGATGATATGAGGGGTGGTCTCCTCCCTCACCCTCACCTCTAACACACACATCCTGCTCTAACAAAACTGGCCCCTTTCTGCTCCCTCCAGCACATTGCAGTCACACTGACCATGTTGCCTCCCAAACCAGAAATTGTCCCCATTTCCCCATGACCTTTTGAAAGCAGGTCCATCCTTCAAGGAACAGCTCAGTTCGCCTCCTCCAGAGAGCTCTGCTGGTGATTCCAGCCCTATCCTTTGGACTATTTCTGTTCAAATTATCTGTCCCATACAACATGGAACTTGATCATATTATCAGAGGTGTTTGAACCAGAGTCCATCTCGAATAGGGGCTGTGTAAAAGAAGGCTGAGACCCACTGGGCTGCATTCCCAGGAGGTTAGTCACAGGATGAGATACAGGTTATAAAGACCTCGCTGATAAAACAGTCTGTGGTAAAGAAGCCAGCCAAAATCCACCAAAACCAAGATGACGACCAAAGTAACCTCTGGTCATCCTCACTGCTCACCATACACTAATTATAATACATTAGCAGGCTAAAAAACATGCCCACCAGTGCCACGACAGTTTACAAATGCCATGTCAACGTCCAAAAGTTACCCATATGCTCTAAAAAGGGGAGAAACCCTTAGTTCCAGCTATTATCCACCACTTTCCCAAAAACTTATGAGTAATCCACCCCCATTTAGCATATAATCAAGAAATAACTGTAAAAGTGGGCAACCAGCAGCTCTTGGGGCTGCTCCATTTATGGAGTAGCCATTCTTTTATTCCTTTACTTTCCTAATAAACTTGCCTTCACTGTACTTTATGGACTTATCCCAAATTCTTTCTTAGGCAAGATTCAAGAACCCAAAAAACAAAACAGAACAAAAGATTCCAGAACCCTGTCTCGGGGTCTGCATTGAGACCCCTTTCTGGTAACAATATGCCATCTCGGATGTTCACCTTTGTCTCTTGGCTTATAATCAACTCAGAGCAATTCACCGAGGTATTACTACATTCCATGGTCTGAGCTGAATAGATGCAAAGATGAACCAAGCATCTGCCCTGTCCTGAAGGAGCTGAGGTTGGAGCTGCACCCACCACAGCTGTGCAATGAAATAGGCTGTTGCTATCTTCTGAAGAGCCCCCTAGCACCCAGCCCAAGAAGGTAGCACTGGGCAGTGGGAAGCTTTAGTTTTGGAGCCAGCAGATCCGGGATACATGCCCTTCCACCTGTTAGCTTACAACTACTCTCCAACAAGGCTTAAACAGGTCTGGACCCCTTCCCAGTTTAGTACCAAAAAGCAGGCACCTCCTCTACCTATGGATAAACTCACAGCTGAACATAGAGATAAATAATAATATAGTATGTGCTGAGCACATTAAGTGGATTAACACACTTAATCTTCTTAACCCTACAAAGTAGCTATATCTATTACTCACATTTTATGCTTGGGGAGGTAATGACTAGTCCAAGATCACACAACTAATAAATACAATAGCCAAGCGCGGAACTCACATGGGTCTCATTCCAGAGCCCCAGCTCTCAATAACAATAATTATCTTCAGAATAGCAGCCAATGTTTCTGAGCTTAATACATAGGCACCGTGAAAAGTATATTACCTGGATTAGCTCATTAATTCCCCCAAATCGAGTTACTGGACCCATTTTACAGATGAGAAATAAACTCTTGTGTTGCAGGTAGTGATTATCTGAGGCCAGTGTCATGTGGGCAGTAAGAGAATCTCCCAAGACAGTCACAGGTAAACAAAAGCAGATTTATTAGAGAAAGTATGAAAATACATTGCAAGGAAGCAATGGGCAGGTCAGCAAGATGGTGGCTCACTGCAAAAAGATGACAAAGGCTTGCTGAGGATTTTATGGAATGGTGCTTGTGCTGGTGGTGAAGAGGGCTTTGTACAGTCTGATAATGTCAAGGTTGCAATGAATTAACTTGCATTTTTCTATCAGCCAAGGATCTGGTGATAGCTGGGTGCAGAAGGATTGTGGGTTATTTGCACAGCAGGCCTATGTGTTCTGGACCATGAAGAAAGGCAGACTTATAGCTTATGGGCTTTCTCTTTTGCTTTCCCTTGGTCCTGCCAGCCCAACTCCCCCTCCCTAATTAGGACTCCACATCTTGAAGAGGTTAACTTGCTCAAGATGTCACAGCTAAATAGAGTAAAATCCCAGGCAGCCTAAGGTCAGAAACAACATGTTTAATTCACCTGCAATGATGCCTTCATCTCAGCTATCCAGAATCCAGACACTGGCATAGTTGCCTCTTTTAACAGAGTCATCTGTGACCCAGCATGAGATCCTGATCAACTACCACCCTGGTTCACGCCCTTCTTCTGTTTTCACAGAAAGTGACCATCTTGCTCTGATGAGAGTGAAACAGCAGGGATCCCCTTTTCTTTTAGGAGCCTGCAGACCTCAAGCATGGAGATAAAGGAAAATCCTGAAGTTCTCTCAAGGGAAATTCCAGGCACCTTGCTAGCCCCAGAAGTAAATAAGTAACTTGTTAAATAAGAAGGTAATAGTAGCCTAAACCAATATAACCAAGGAAGTTGAAGTTCTACAGAAGTTTGCACTCCCTATGGAAACTGTAAACCAAAAAGTATCTGAGATGAGTCTCAATCAATTTGGAAGTTTATTTTGCCAAGGTTAAGGACATGCCTCAGGAGGTTATTTTGCCAAGGTTAAGGACATGCCAAGGTTAAACACAGCTTCAGGAGGTCCTGATGACATGTGCTGGAGGTGGTTGGGTTACAGCTTGGTTTAATACACTTAGGGAGACATAAGACCCCAATCAACACATGTAACATGTACCTTGGTTTGGTCCAGAAAGTCAGGACAACTGGAAGCAGGAGCTTCTAGGTCATAGGCAGATTCAACGATTTTCTGACTGGCAATGAGTTGAGTTCGTGTGCAAAGACCTAGAATCAATAGAAAGGAGTGTCTGAGTTACGATAAGGAGTTGTGGAGACCAAGGTTTTATCACGTAGATGAAGCCTCCAGGTAGCAGGCTTCAGAGAGAACAGATTGTAAATGTTCCTCATCCAACTTAAAGAGTCTGTTCTATCAGTCTTAAGGCCTTTGTGTTGATGTTAACACTAGTCAGCCGCGTGTAAATTCTAAAAAAGAGGAAGATATAATGAGTCATATTAAGCTCCCCATTCCCATAATAGCCTGAACTAGTTTTTCAGGTTAACTTTGGAATGCCCTAGGCTGAAAGGAGGGGTTCATTCAGATGGTTGGTGGTGCTTAGAATTTTATTTTTGATTTAAAAAAGTAAAGACAATGTTACAGGAAAGGGGTCTTGAGCCAGACCCCAAAAGAGGGTTCTTGGATCTCACACAAGAAAGAATTCTGGGCGTGTCCATAGAACAAAGTGAAAGCAAGTTTAGCAGGAAAGTAAAAGAATAAAAGAATGGCTACTCCACAGACAGAGCAGCCCTGAGGGCTGCTAGTTGCCCATTTTTATGGTTATTTCATGACTATATGCTAAACAAAGGATGGATTATTTGTGCCTCCCTTTTTTAGACCGTTTATGGGAACTTCCTGACATTTCCATGGCATTTGTAAACTGTCATGGTGCTGTTGGGAGTGTAGCTGTGAGGATGGCCAGAGGTCACCCTCATGGCCATCTTGATTTTGGTGGGTTTTAGCCAGCTTCTTTACTGCAAGCTGTTTTATCAGCAAGGTCTTTATGACCTGTATCTTGTGCTGACCTTCTATCTCATCCTGTGACTTAGAATGCCTTAACTGTCTGGGAATGCAACCCAGTAGGTCTCAGCTTCATTTTACCCAGCCCCATTCAAGATGGAGTTGCTGGCCGGGCGAGGTGGCTCACGCCTGTAATCCCAGTACTTTGGGAGGCCAAGGCCGGTGGATCATGAGGTCAGGAGATCGAGACCATCCTGGCTAACGAGGTGAAACCCTGTCTCGACTAAAAATACAGAAAATTAGCCGGGCATGGTGGCAGGCGCCTGTGGTCCCAGCTACTTGGGAGGCTGAGGCAGAATGGTGTAAACCCAGGAGGCAGAGCTTGCAGTGAGCCGAGATTGCACCACTGCACTCCAGCCTGGGCGACTGAGTGAGACTCCATCTCAATAACAAAACAAAAAAAACAGATGGAGTTGCTCTGGTTTACACACCTCTGACAATAACATCTTCATATATGTCCCTGAGTTGATTTTCAGTGGCTTAGACCCACACTAGAGAACGCTGTGGAACAGATCAGCTGGCACTAGACCCCAGATAAGGGGAAAGTGAAGACTAAACTTTAACTGTCACTCTTTATTATAAGTTTCTTCCTGAGGGGCTTAAGGAAAGTCAGTCCCCCTTGACAGCTAACTTTCTTTTTTCTGTCGACTTTAAATTTTTAAACAAAGCTTCTCTATCTTAACCAATTGCAAATCAGAAAATCTTTGAGTCTGTCTACAACCTGTAAGCCCCCACTTCAAGATATCCCACACTTTAAGCTTAAACCAATGTGTAAGCTCCATGTATTGATTTATGATTTTGCCTGTAGCTTCTACTTTCCTAAAATTTACCCCTGCCTTTAAAAACTTTTGCCTGCAAGCCATTGGGGAGGTCAGGTCTTAAGTACAAGCTACCCAATTCTCCTTGCTTGGTGTCTTGCGATATGTGCTTTCCTTTCAATTGTTGATGAAAAAAGCCAAACTCTGTAAAATATTTAAAGAGGTTTACTCTGAGCCAAATATGAGCGATTATGGCCTGGAACACAGTCTCAAGAGGTACTGAGAACATGTGCTCAAGATGGTGGGGTTACAACTTGGTTTTATACATTTTAGGGAGAGAGAAGCTACAGGCAAAGGCATAAATCAATACATGGAAAGTATATATTGGTGTGGGCTGGAAAAGCAGGATATCTTGAGGGTGTAGAGCAGGGCTTCCAGGTCATAAGTGGATTCAAAGATTTCCTAACTGGCAATTGGTTGAAAGAGTTAAGCTTTGCCTAAGAGTTGAAGTCAGCATAAAGAAATGCTTGAGTTAAGATAACAGGGGTTATGGAAGCCAAGGTTCTTGTTATGTAGATGACACCTCTAAGTAACAGGCTTCAGAGAAAATAGATGGTCAATGTCTCTTTTCAGATCTTAAAAGGTGTCAGACTCTTAGCTAAATATCTCCTTGATCAGAAAAAAGACCTAGAAAAGGAAGCAGATTCTTTCTTTTTTTTTTTTTTTTGAGACAGAGTCTCACTCTATCCCCCAGGCTGGAGTGCAGTGGCGTGATCTTGGCTCACTGCAAGCTCCACCTCCTGTGTTCACGCCATTCTCCTGCCTCAGCCTCCCGAGTAGCTGGGACCACAGGCACCCACCACCACGCCTGGCTAATTTTTTGTATTTTTAGTAGAGACAGGGTTTCACCGTGTTAGCCAGGATGGTCTCGATCTCCTGACCTCGTGATCCACCGGCCTCAGCCTCCCAAAGTGCTGGGATTACAGGCGTGAGCCACCACGCCCGGCCCAGGAAGCAGATTCTTTACAGAATGCAGACTTCCCCCACTAGAGATTGCTTTGCAGAGCCATTTCAAAATATGTTAAAAGAAATATATTTGATTTCCTTTAGGGCCTGCTATTTGTTATGTGATGCTATACCGGGGTCAGGTTGGAATTTGGTATCTTATTGCCACAGAGTCTGTTTTGTGGTTTCATTATCTCTATTTTAATGTTAGTGCTGGTCAGTTGTGCCTAAACTCCAAAGGGAGGGGGTATAACAGTGCATATCGGACCTCCCCTTCTCCTCACGGGCTGAACTAGTTTTTCGGGTTTTTTTAGGATCCCCTCAGCCAGGAGGGGGTTCGTTCAGTTGGTTGGGGGACTCAGAATTGTATTTCTAGTTTACACGATTGCTGCAAAAACCTCAGTGTGGATATCTAGTTTTACTGCACCAGGTAAGTGAGGCCCAATTCAGTCCTATCACAAGAGTCCAGTTCTGTGGCTAGTGGGCCACCTGACTGCAAAAGCCAGCCCCAGACAGAACCAAAAGAAAAGCCCCTCCTAGGAATCTGCAGGCTGCCCCACGCGACCCAGGTCCCTCAGCTCAGCAACACCGTGAGGCAAGACTACAGGACATCTGACTTCTGTGCCACCCTGGCTTTGCTGTCTCTCCTCAAGTGAAAGTTCTATTTTGAGAGGCAGGGAAGCCTTGGGCAAATCCCTCCCCTCTCTGGCTCGCTGTTCCTTTGTCACTGAAATCAAATGAGAATGGGTTTGGCCTTTCTAGAAACTCAGGAAACAGGAGGTATAATCAGTGACAATTGTTACCGGCTCTGTGCCAGGCTGCCTGAATGGTTCCCTGCTTCCTCTGGGATCGAGGGGCCCAACACAGGGAGGGCCTGGATGGATCCACCCGAATCTCAGTCCTTCCAGCTCCCTGCTCTTCCATCACCTCCATCTTTAGACTGAATTTCCATCTGGAAAGAGCAACCTCAATCTCGGCCCCTGCTTCCCATGCATCCCTGGAGTCATCTCTAGGATGTCAGCTGGACATAACCAGTGTGCTAAGTATAGGCAGAGAATCACGCTCTGTTACAGCCTTTCTATGTACCCCATTTATCCTAATGTAAAACTAATACGATATTTTAAAAGTTAAAATTGTGACATGTATCTCAATTAGCTACCCATGGCCCATCTAAGCAGAGGCAGTAGGCTGGGTGCAAGGGAGCCATGGGGCCCACAATGAGAGATGGGAACCCACAGACATCCTACGAGGTGGGCCAGAAGTTAGGGAAGCCCAGCTCTGGTCTGAAGTGCCCATGAGAGTGGCTCCAGAACTTTCCCACATGGCCTCAAATCTTCCTGTCCTTGTGGGAAATGCATTTCTCAGGAAATTATTCTATAGCCAGTGTTTCTCAAAATTGCATTTGAATACCAGAGATGTTCAAAGCAGGGCAGAGGATGCAGTGATGCCCACTGGGGCCTGTTGAGGGGCTTCTGGGTTAGTTCCTGGTGTTGCACTAGGGAGGCAGGAAAGCGGGCATGCTGGTTTGTGAAAAGGGCCATGAAAAGTGTTTCTCTCCTGTTGAAATGTACACACATATTATTGCCTATTTTTCCCCATAATCACTCACTCAAACCAAAGCCTTATTACTTTTAAAAAAATGCTAGAGCATCCTAACAATAGTCCATAATTACTTTGCAAATGATTCTCGGGAGTAATTATGCCATTAGTCCAAGTGCCTTCTTCCACTTCAAAGATTTCTCTCTCTCTCTCTCCTTGGTGTCATCTGTTTGGCTTAGGAAATGAGAGGGAGCTCCCAGGAGCCTGAGTGATAGGAACCCACGCTGTAGGCACAGGATTCAGAGATGCTTCTCTTAGAGTGTCTATTGTTAAACCAATTATTCCTGCAAATGACACCTTAGCAGAGCACTAAGGCCATCTTCCCAGGGGAAACAGATTAACCATCAGCCTTACAAAATTCAGGCAGCTGCCTCGAAGGATTTCTGGCCACACTAGATAGAGAAAGGGGCCTTAGAACCATCTTTGGCTTTACTGATCAGTTTGGATTGACAGGCTGTGACCATGTGAAGGTCACCCCCTACCCACGGTTAATATATCCAAGTGGGGTTGTTACAGGGAAGGGGTCCTCAACCAGACCCCAAGAGAGGGTTCTTGGATCTCACGCAAGAAAGAATTCATGGCAAGTCCATAGAGTAAAGTGAAAGCAAGTTTATTAAGAAAGTAAAGGAATAAAAGAATATCTACTCCATAGACACAGCAGCCCTGAGGGCTGCTAGTTGCCCATTTTTATGGTTAATTGTTGGTGATATGCTAATTAAGGAGTGGATCATTCATGCCTCCCCTTCATAGACCATATAAAGTAACTCCCTGATGTTGCCATGGCATTTGTACACTGTCTGGGCGCTGGTGGGAGTGTAGCAGTGAGGACGACCAGAGATTACTCTCGTTACCATCTTGGTTTTGGTGGGTTTTGGCCAGCTTCTTTACTGCAAGCTGTTTTATCAGCAAGGTCTTTATGACCTGTGTATCTTGTGCTGACCTCCTATCTCATCTGTGACTTGAAATGCTTTAACCATCTAGGAATGCAGCCAAGTAGGTATCAGCCCCATTTTACCCAGCTCCTATTCAAGATGGAGTTGCTCTGGTTCACACGCCTCTGATGGGGTGATCTTCTGTGGTTCCTGTAAATCCTGAAGGGAGGACAAAGTAGCACAGACCACCTTTTTCCAGGTGGCTGTCCTATGTTGTGCTCATGGTCTCGGCATTTCACTCATATTAGGTAGTAATCTGTGCTGTATTTATTGCCCCCATTTTACAGATGAGAAACTGAGGCTTAAAAAAATGAACTCACACAAGAGTGAAACTCCATCACAAAAAAGAAAAAAAATTAACTCACTGCCCAAGGTCACACAATTGGGAAGCACCAGTGCCAAGATTAACACACAGATCTGTCAACCTGCAAACTCAGTGTTCTTTTCCTTACACGCTATCATTCTAGCTTCAAGAAAACAGGTTGGTCCTGGGTTCAAAGCATCATTCACTGTTGCATGACGTTGTCCGAGTAGTAAATTCGCTTCTCTGAGCTTCGGTTTCTCACGTGCAGAATGGAGCTGATGATACTTCCAGCATAAAGGACTATATTAGGAATAGGTTAAAGATGAATGTGGAATACACCATGATGGAAGAACTAAGGAAACCGTGGTGGTAATCATTTGAGTTTGTGTATCTGAAATTGAACCAGAGGCTCTAAGCCGGCAAAAGCAATACCAAGGCTTTAACGAGCTCAAAGCAGTTTATGCCAAGCTTGTTATAACCATCACTACCACCATGACCACAATCATGACAGGTACCATTTAGTAAATGCTTACAAGGGGCTGGGCATTGTGTAAAGTGTTTGCCTTTATTTAATATTGTTTCTGACTAATATGCCAGCAACAGAGACCTGAAGTAACACTGGCTCATAAACAAAATTGAGATTTTTCTTTTTCTCCTATAAAAAAGTCCAAAGGAAGGCAGTCTATGGCAGTTGTGATGATTCCATAAAACCATCCATGCCTAGCCTTCTCCAGTGTTTCTGTCCCAGCATCTTTAGTGAATGGCTTTTATCCTGGAGATTATCCCATAGTCAGAAATGGCTGCAGGAGCCCCAGGCATCATGCCCATGCTTCAGGCAGGAAGAAAGAGGATGAGGTGGTGGGGAAGCAAAACACCCCCTTTAAAGAGCTTTTCCAAATTCCCACCTGATAATTTCTGATTCAATCTCATTGGAAACTCGATCACCAGGGAGACTGAGAAATAAGAATTTTTAGCCAAGCAAGACCTACCTTCAAAAATATAGGGCTCTGTCTGGACACAGTGGCTCACGCCTGTAATCCCAGTACTTTGGGAGGCCAAGGCAGGTAGATCGTCTGAGGTCAGGAGTTCGAGACCAGCCTGGCCAACATGGTGAAACCCTGTCTCTACCAAAAATAGAAAAATAGCTGGGCGTGGTGGCCCATGCCTCTAATCCCAGCTACTCAGGAGGCTGAGGCAGCAGAATCACTTGAACCTGGCTGGTGGAAGTTGCAGGGAGCCAAGATCATGCCACTGCACTCTAGCATGGGTGTCAGTGAGACTCCATCTCAAAAATAAAATAAAATAAAATAAAATAAATATAGCTCTGTAACTAAAGAAGAAGAGATTGTACATTGGGTAGTATCTTAGTCCATTTGTGCAGCTATAACAAATTACCATAGACTGGGTGGCTTAAACAACAAATATTTATTTCTCACAGTTCTGGAGGCTGGGAAGTCCAAGATCACAGTGCCAGCAGATTGGTGTCTGGTGAGGGCCCAGTTCCTGGTTTGCAAATGGCTGCCTTCTCCTTATATCCTCACACAACAGAAAGAGAGCTAGAGAGCTCTCTGGGGTCCCTCTTATAAGGGCACAACTCCCCCTTCACCCTCATGACTTAAATCACCTCCCGTAGTAAATTCCTATCATTTTATGTGGCATCTGTATCCATTCTGAATATATTTAACTTTTTCAAACCTGAAGCAGGACTCACTGCCCCTTGACATGGTTTCTAGTTCTACACCTCCTTCCAGTTCCTCCATGTGGTCAATCCAGATATCTACATGTAATGACAATGATACAACAAAGGTTCCTGCCTAGGCCTTAGAGGTAGAAAATCATACTCAAATGGCCCAAGGCAGTAGCTAGAGGTAAGAACAGAGTACAGCCATCTTTCCTGCCTAACACATGTGGCTCCCCATTCTCCTACCACTTCCTTTAAACGGATCATCAGGCATTTGAGAGCTTAAAGAGAGACCCTGATATGTTTTGGCTCTGTGTTCCCACCCAAGTCTCACCTTGTAGCTCCCATAATTCCCATGTGTTATGGGAGGGACCCTGTGGGAGATGATTGAATTATGGGGGTGGAGGTCTTTTGCGTGCTGTTCTTGTGATAGTGAATGGGTCTCATGTGATCTGATGGTTTTAAAAATGAGAGTAGCCCTGCACAAGCTCTCTTTTTGCCTGCTGCCATCCACATAAGATGTGACTTTCTCCTCCTTGCCTTCTACCATGATTGTGAGGCTGCCCCAGCCATGTGGAACTGTGAGTCCAATTAAACCTCTTTCTTTTGTAAATTGCCCAGTTTTGGGTATGTCTTTACCAGCAGTGTGAAAATGGATTAATACAGACCCACACCATATTCCCTTTTATATACTGTTGGTTGTCTCTCTCTCTCTCTCTCTCTCCCCCCACCCTCCTGATTCTTCATTCCTTCCTCATGTGACACAAGAATGGAGAACTCCCCTCCCAACTCATCGAGCCCTCCCTGCTCAGGATCTGTGAGTAAGAAATCTTTGAGCTTATTTCCTATTATGGTAGTATGTTGAATTTGTGCCTTCCTTCTGAAGAACCAGAGGCTACCCCAGGCCAGGTTTTCTCCAGGATGCCAGAGAGAACACAAAGTTGCGCTCCTAGAACCAGAGTGATGGTCAGGCAGGTATAAACTGGATGAGTCAAACAAGAACCACAAGGGCATCTGCCAGTAAGAAACCAGCCCACTTTTCTCATAGTACTGAAGCTTAAGAAACTTGCATTTGTCCTACCTGAGTTCCTCTCTCAGGAGACTGACCATCAGGCCTCCCAGCTGGTATCAACCAACTGAGACTTTCCGGATCACCACATTCCAATATTGAGATGCACCTGCCGCCCGTTGACTAACACCTCTTCCTTACCCCTCCCTAATTCCTGTTTTCTGACACACAGTGTGATGGTGAACATTGAGTGTCAACTTGATTGGATTGAAGGATACAAAATGTTGATCCTGCGTGTGTCTGTGAGGGTGTTGCCAAAAGAGATTAACATTTGAGCCAGTGGACTGGGAGACGCAGACCCACCCTCAATCTGGGTGGGCACCATCTAATCACTGCCAATGCAGCTAGAATAAAGTCAGAAGAACGTGATAAGACTAGACTGGTTTAGTCTTCTGGCCTACATCTTTCTCCCACGCTAGATGCTTCCTGCCCTCAAACATCGGACTCCAAGTTCTTCAGCTTTGGGACTTGGACTGGCTTCCTTGCTCCTCAGCTTGCGGATGGCTTATTGTGGGACCTCACGTTGTGATTATGTGGGTCAATACTCCTCCATGAACTTCACTTCATATATACACCTATCCTATTATTTCTGTCCCTCTAGAGAACCCTGACTAATACACATAGCTACATTCCTTCCCCACTATATAAACCCGTAACTTTAGTTGGTTAAGGGGATGGACCACAAGCACCACAATGAGAGGTAGATCCAGGCAGCGGATCTACCCACTCCGAATGACTGCCAAGGAGGTTTATCATTTTGGTAACTATTTAAATCTGCAGGTTGCTGTACATCATTTTCTGTTTATCTATAATTATGAATCTATGTGATCCATATACATGCAATGATGTGTCTATAGGATGACTACTAAGGCAGATGCTTCCTTATGACTGCTTGATTGATTGATTGATTGATTGATTGATTGATTGTGGTTGGTTGCTCTCCCAGATTTGAGTTTGGTGGGTAGGTATTCGACCTACAAAAGAGATGCCCTCTGGCTGGGCATGGTGGCTCACAGCTGTAGTCCCAGGCAGAAATGGGTTAATCAGCTTACATTCCCCCTTGGCAGCTGTTCTCAAACTTTTGTCGTCTTCATCCTAAGTCTATCAGGCTGCAGCCCTACTCACAAAACCATATAGAGAGTGCTGGAGCCAGTTCAGCTGAGAGAACACCCATGGATGGCTTCACCTTCCAGTCTCCTGCCCCTACACATCCCACCCCAGGGATAGTCCCCTTAGTACCAGAGCTGAACTCTCACTTCTGGTGTCTGAAAGGCTCAGGAATTTTAATAAGAATCTTATTATTCTTGTTCTATAAGGCATCTTATAATGAACGTGGCAAACCCATTGGGGATTTCCAATCTTGGAGAAGCCTCCATCTCCCCCACCCATCCCCAGGCCCCATCCACCTTACCTGCTGTGTCACTCTTAGTTGATTCCATTCACCCCAGTTTATAAAGAAAACACAGTCCATTCCCAGTGGAAACTCACTCCATTCCACCCCACCACCCCACCTTCCCTTCGTTCCCATGACATACACCTGTGGCTTTATCTAACCCTGCACTCCTCCTTACCTTCGATCTCCCAGGAAGAGGTGAACCTTCTCCAGGTCAAGGCTTGTGGGCCAGGCATGGTGGCTCACACCTGTAATCCCAGCACTTTGGGAGGCCGAGGGAGGCAGATCACCTGAGGTCAGGAGTTCGAGATCAGCCTGGCCAACATGGTGAAACCCGTCTCTACTAAAAATATAAAAATGAACTGGGCATGGTGGCAGGCACCTGTAATCCCAGCTACTCAGGAGGCTGAGGCAGGAGAATCACTTGAACCCAGGAGGCGGAGGTTGCAGTGAGCCAAGGTCGTGCCACTGCACTCCAGCCTGGATGAAAGAGCAAGCCTCCATCTCCCAAAAAAAAAAAAAGTCTTGTCCATGCCCCCGGCTTCTCATTCTCATATCCACCCTGCACGGCACAGCTTCTCAAAGTGCTATCTGAGAGCCTCTACATCTAAATAGGCTGAAATGCTTCTTAAAGATGTAGATTCCAGCCAGGCGCAGTGGCTCATGCCTGTAATCTCAGTGCTTTGGGAGGCCAAGGCACAAGAATCCCTTGAGCTCTGGAGATCTAGATCAGCCTGGGCAACAAGGTGAAACCCAGTGTCCACAAAAAATACAAAAATTAACCAGACATGGTGGCAAATGCCTGTCGTCCCAGCTATTAATACTCAGGAGGCTGAGGCAGGAGGATTGCTTGAGCCCAGGAGTTTGAGGCTGCAATGAGCTGTGATTGTACCACTGCACTCATCCTGTGCACAGAGTGAGACTCTGTCTCAAAAAAAAAAAATGCAGATTCTGACCAGGCATGTGGCTTACACCTGTAATCTCAGCATTTTGGGAGGCTGAAGTAGGAAGGAGGTTTCAGTTTCAATATCCACTTCTGTGTCCAAATCTCCCCTTTTTTTGAGAGATGGGGTCTCACTATGTCACCCAGGCTGGAGTGCAGTGGTGCCATCATAGCTCATTGCAACCTCAAACTCCTGTGCTCAAGTGATCGTCCCTCCTCAGCCTCCCAAGTAGCTGGGATTACAGGCATGCACCACCATGCTTGGCTATATTTTTTTATTTTTATTTTTTGAAAAGACCACATCATGCCATGTTCCCCAGGCTGGTCTCGAACTCCTGGCCACAAGTGATCCTTTCACCTTGGCCTCCCAAAGTGCTGAGAATACAGGCATGAACCACTATGCTGAGCCCCAGATGTCCCTTTTGTAACGACTCCAGTCATGCTGGTTTAGGGCCCACCCTAATGACCTTCTCTTAACTTGACCACATCTGCAAAGACCCTATTTGCAAATAAGGTCACATTCTAAGATACTAGAGGTTAGGGCGTCAACATATCTTTTGCAGGCAGGCACAATTCAATCCACAACAGTTACCAAACCTTGGAAGTGACATCCCATCATTTTTGCCATATCCTGTTTATTAGAAGCAAGTCATAGGTCCAGCCCTGACTCAAGGACAGGGGATCACACGTGGGCATGGATGTCAGGAGGTAGACAGCATCGAGAGCCACTTTAGAAGCTGTCTCCATGACCCATATCCATAAAAAGGGCTTGAATGAGCAGTCTGTTATCTATTGTACTTCTACTGCAATTGTTTGTGAATTTATTTCTACGTTCCTCCAGACTGTGGGCTTCCCGAAAGTAAGGCTCACATCAAATCCATTACTAAAACATTCCTAACACCTAACGCCAGACTCGGCACATGATGTGGTAGGTGCCCAGTCAATATTTATTGAATAAACGAATAAATAAGTAAATGAATGAGAAGCAGATAATGTTTCTCTCTGTCAAAGGGAAAAATTACTCCTAAAATCTTAGCAGGGGAGCATTGCAATAGGCCGTTTGCCATTCTGTGTCTGTGATTACACGGATTCTCCTCCAGCCAGCCCAATCTTAACTATTGATCAGCAAACTAAACACTTGTTTATTTAAGGGGAGAAAGGCAGCATTGTCTGCATACAAAGAATTCATGGAACAAGTCAGATGCCTGATGAGTAATTTTCCCTGCCGTTTAATAAGACCCATGAGGTACATCTGTTTCAATCACTTTGATTGGAACTAAAAACAAGCTCAAACAAGCTGCCTAATACAGCCTCCACCTGACAGGTGTAGAGGGAGCAATTATATTGTCTCTTTCCCTCCCTGGAAGCAATGAATGAAAGCCCACATGACTGGCAGCTTCTGGAAGGAGGCGGGGAAAGGAGCAGATCAGAGAAAACTGATTCCACAGGGCAGGCTGTGATTGGTGTGTGAAGATCTCAGCTGGAGTTCCTGATGGGAGGAGAATGAGGGCTGAGGCCAGGGCATTAATTGGGATCTTGTACTCAGAAAAGGAATCAGACAAAAAGATCTGCCTGCTCTTGACAGTCACGTGAAACACAGCAGATTAATACTAGTAAGCCAATTTGTCACAATCAGTATCCTCAGAGCATATGTGGGAAGTGGTGTCTATTATTCTGGAACGACTAGTGAACTGGAATTCAGGAGGTGTTGGTTGGAATCCTGTCGCTGTCCCTTGCCAGCTCCATAAACCAAAAAGTGTCTGAGACGAGTCTCCATCGATTTAGGTTTATTTTGCCACGGTTGAGGATGCACCGAAGAAAAACAGACAACAGTTACAGTAGGATCTGTGGCCTGTGCATTCTTCAAATAGGATTCTGAGGACCCTAATAGTTAAAGGGGGCTGGGTGCAGTAGCTCATGCCTGTAATCTCAGGACTTTGGAAGGCTGAGACGGGTGGATCCCCTGAGTTCAGGAGTTTGAGACCACCCTGGCCAACATGGTGAAAACTCATCTTTACTAAAAATACAAAAATTAACCAGGCATGGTGGCAGGCACCTGTAATCCCAGCTACTGGGGAGGCTAAGGTAGGAGAATCACTTGAACCCAGGAGGTAGAGAGTGCAGTGAGTCAAGATCGCACCATTGTAATCCAGCCTGGGCAACACAGCACGACTCTGTCTCAAAAAAAAAAAGAGGAAAGAGCAGGCAGGAAGGGAAGGAGGAAAGAAGAAAAGGGGAGGGCAGATGGGGGGTGACAGGTGGCGATATTCCTGTGAGGCTTTGATCAGCACTCACTGAATTTGCATATTACATGTGAAAAGAGACAACAGGGTCAGGGGGTCAATTACGCATTCATCTAGCTCTGAGTAGATCTATATTTTATACAAGATAAAGTGAGCGTGTGAAATTACAGCTGTGTTTGTGGACAAAGGGAAGGCTGTGTTTGCATGACTCAGTTTCCCAAGCTTAACTCTCCCTTTGGCATAGTGAGTTTGGGGTCCCGAGATTTTATACTCCTTTCACAGTTCCATGACCTAAGGACACTGGCCTGAGCCCTCAGTCTCTCCAACTATAAAATGGAAATAATGGTTCTCATGGAGAAATGACATTGCAGAAGTTTGCATATTACAATGTCTGTGAAAGGGCCCACTCAACACAGAGCCCAGCTCAGAAATGCTTCTCAAGACATATTCAGTCAATCAGCTTCGTGTTGCCTTAGTCAAGCTGAGCCTCTATCATTTGGAATGAAGTTTAACAAGGATTTCTATTTCCTTTTTTTTCTTTTATTTATTTATTTATTTATTTATTTATTTATTTATTTATTTATTTTGAGACAAGAGTCTCACTCCATCACCCAGGCTAGAGTGCAGTGGCGTGATCTCAGCTCACTGCAAACTCTACCTCTTGAGTTCAAGTGATTCTCCTGCCTCAGCCTCCCAAGTAGTCGGGATTACAGGCATGTGCCACCATGCCTGGCTAAGTTTCGTATTTTTAATAGAGATGGGGTTTCACCAAATTGGCCAGGCTGGTCTTGAACTCCTAACCTCAGGTGATCCACCCTCGGCCTCCCAAAGTGCTGGGATTACAGGTATGAGCCACTGCATCCAGCCTGGATTTCTACAGAATAATTCTTTTGGGCTGAAGGACTAGGGGGAAATCAGTGTGTCTTTTCTGCAGAGCTGCATCATTAGCCCTTGCTTCTGTGGCTTTGTGGTTTTGTCCTTGTATTAGTCAGTTCTTGCATTGCTATAAAGAGATACCTGAGACAGGGTAGTTTGTAAAGAAAGGGGGTTTAATTGGCTAACGGTTCTGCAGGCTGTACAGAAGGCATGGCACTGGCATCTGCTCGGCTTCTGGGGAAGCCTCAGGAAACTTACAATCATGGTGGAGGGTGAAGAAGGAAAAGCAGACTCATCGCACATGGCCAGAGCAGAAGGAAGAGGCAGGGGGAAGATGCTACACACTTTTAAACAACCAGATCTCACGAGAGTTCACTCTCTATCACGACACAGTACAAAGCAGGAAATCCATCCTCATGATTCAATCACCTCCCACCGGGCCCCACCTCCAACGTTGGGGATTACAACTGGACATGAGATTTGGGCAGGGACACAGACCCAAACCATATCAGTCCTTTTATCATATCTATGTGCTTGCATATGGGTGCATATGTACATGTGTGTGCATGTATGTGTATGTGTCACATTCATAGTTCCACATACATGTGTGTACTCAGTATCTGGGTCTCCAGCAATTACTTGTGCTATCAAAGACTTCAATAATAGCAGGTTCTCATTCATATGCTTAAAAAGTCAATCTCATGGAGGCAGAAAGTAGAGTGATGATTCCCAGAGGCTGAGAAGGGTGGAAGGACAGGGATGAGAGGTTGGTTAATAGGTACAAAAATATAGTTACAGAAGGAATAGGTGCTAGTGTTTGATAGCACGGTAGAGTGACTACCGTTAACAATAATTCATTGTATATTTCAAAATAGCTAGAAGAGAAGAATCAGAAAGTTCCCAAAACAAAGACATGATAAATGTTTGAGGTGATGGATATTCTAATTACCCTGATTTGATCATTACACATTATACAATATATCAAATGTCACATGTAGCCCATAAATATGTATAATTATTACAGAGCAATAAAAAAGACTTTTGATGGCCAGGCACAGTGGCTCATGCCCATAATCCCAGCACTTTGAAGGCTGAGTCAGGCAGATCATGAAGTCAGGAGTTCGAGACCAGCCTGACCAACATGGTGAAACCCTGTCTCTACTAAAAATACAAAAATTAGTCAGGCATGGTGGTGTGTGCCTGTAATTCCAGCTACATGGGAGGCTGAGGCAGGAGAATCACTTGAACCCAGGGGGCAGGGTTTGCAGTGGGCTGAGATCATGCCACTGCACTCCAGCCTCAGCAACAGAGCAAGACTCCATCTCAAAAAAAAAGAGAAGAGTTTTGATAATGGGTATGCATTAAGTCCTAACAAAAGCAGGGTGTTGATAGCCCATTTCTGGGGGTTGTGTTGACCTCATCACATGGAAAATCATCTGTCCACATTCACCACTTAGGTAAGATATCATGTCATGTTTAAGAGCACAGGGCCTGAGTTCAAATGTCTGCTCTACCCTCTCGTGGTGATTCAGAACATAGAAAGAAATTATTTAGGCAGATAGTGATGGTAAGAGTCCTTGGAGGAATTTCCCTTTTAACAAAAAAAAGCAGCTCCCAAATAATTTCTTTTCTAACAAAGAGCAGCCTGTAAAATCAAGCTGCAGACATAGAAAAGCAAGCTGGAAGCTTGCACAGGTGAATGCTGGCAGCTGTGCCATAGAAAAGGGCTACCTGGGGGCCAGGCATGTTCAACATGGAGGCTCCATCTTCCCTTTTCTTTGTCACCACGTGTACAGTAAAGAAACGGGCAACATGATGCCGGCCAGGTAGATAACCCATCTGCATAAAAAAAGATTAGGGACAGTACCAAGCGGGAAATCCACCCCCATGATTCAATCACCTCCCACCAGGCCCCACCTCCAATGCTAGGGATTACAATTGGATGTGAGATTTGAGCAGGGACACGGACCCAAACCACATCATATGAGAAATTCGCACCCTATGCAGATGGCACACCTAGCACTAACCAGTTTTTCATGCTGTATGCAAATGACACACTGGTCCAACCAATCTCTCGTGCCCTATGTAAATCAGACACCGCCTCCTCAAGCTCAGCCATAAAACCTCCTGCATTTCACCCTGGAAGCAGCAACCCACTTCTCCGGGATCCCTCTCTACCACAGAGATCTCTTCTCTTTATTTTGCCTATTAAACTTTCACTCGGAACCTCACCCTCTGTGTGTCCACATCCTAGTTTTCTATATCCATGAGACAACAAATCTCAGGTATTTACCCCAGACAACGATGCTGCTTCAATGGGACTTTGAGCCAATTTCTTACCCTCTATGCCTTAGTTTCCACATCTGCAAACCAGAGGTAGTCACGGACCCACCTCATAGAGTTGTGATGCGGATTAAATGAATTAGGCTTAGTTCAGCATCACAGCCCACACAGCGGGTCTCCTGGTCCTAACATGGCTGTGTTCTGCATTGCTTGGATGAATGAGTAAATGCAAAGAAATGCACCTGCTGAGTCCACTGAGAAAGGGAAAACCCAGTCTCTGTGTTAAATCTTCTACAAAGCAGCATATGTACATTTGTCTGTCACTCAACAGGGATAATACTAATTACTCTTCCACCTTTTTGTGTCCTACTTATTACTTTGCACTTTCCCTACATTATTTCAATCATCTAATAATATTGACAAACCAGGTGTGATGGTGCACGCCTGTAGTCCCAGCTACTCAGGAGGCTGAGGCGGGAGGATTGCTTGAACCCGGGAGTTTGAGGCTACAGTGAGCTATGATCGAGCCACTGTACTCCAGCCTGGGCAACAGAGCAAGACTCCATCTCTAAAAATAAATAAATATAGATATAGATATAAATGAATATATCAGTGATTATTATCTTTCCTTTACAGACATTAAAAAAAAAACTATAGAAATTAAGACTTTTCCAGGCACAATGAAGGAAGGCACTGACCAGTATTTTAGATTCAAGGGCTACCTTGGTAGTAAAGGTGATGTATGAGTGATAAATAGGACATAGGCACAGATGTGGTGTCAAACAGCTGCAACTCCAGTGGGGACCACTGGGGCACATTGCCTTTTCCTTCCAAAGCAGAACTGGGCTGACAGTAAAAGCCAGAACATGGCAGAAAGAATCTTAGGTGGCATCAGGGTGGGTGTAACACCAAGGCCTTGCCTAGGTGGGAAATTAGGATCTCATCAAGCTGAGAAGTTCAGGAGCAGCCAAGTTAGCAAGGAATTCAAAAATCAGGTTGGCCAAACCCAACCCTCTGTGCAACCCATGAACCACCCTTTCGTGGTAAATAAGCACATAAAGATAGCACTACTATGTCCTGGAGCATGTGCCTGACACCAAGGGTCCAGAGATCCATGAGAAATGACCCCCTTTCCTTTCACAGAGTCCTTGGTCTGGGCCCAATCAGCAGAGTGCAGAGAAGTGCAAGAGGATGAGACTGTGCAGAGATGGGGTCAGCACAAGGAGCTATGGGATGTTAGAGGAAAGTGCCCACCCAGCCAGGGAACAGAGGAACAGCAGTTCCATTGTTTAACAAG
>NW_026652632.1:0-8129 GCF_009828535.3 Hylobates moloch
ATGGTGACGTTGCCACCGAGGGTGACCAGGTAGGTGAGGAAGAACAGGGTGAAGAGTGTGGTCCTCAGGTGTGGGAGGTTGGAGAATCCCACCAGCAGGAACTCTGTCACCAGCCAGGTCCCATTTTCCTGCTGCTTCTCAAGAGCCTCAGAGGAAACAACAGAATACATAAAATAGAGCAATTGATAAGGGTCCGATGTGCATCAGGGACCAGTGGGGAAGGATGACCATTCCCGCATTACAAAAACTGAAAGGGATACTCAGGGACAAGTCCTTTGTTTTCATAATATTACCCAGCTAGCAAGTAACTATTCCACAGATAAGAAAACCACATGGCCAGGCATGGTGGCTCATACCTGTAATCCCACCACTTTGGGAGGCTGAGACAGGAGCACTGCTTCAACCCAGGAATTCGAGACAAACCTGGATAATATAGTAACATCCCATCTCTACGCAAAATTTTTAAAAAAATAGCTAGGTGTGGTGATATGCACCTGTAGTCACAGTTACTCAGGAGGTTGAGGTAGGAGGATGGCTTGAGCCCAAGAGTTCAAGGCTCCAAGGCTCCAAGTCCCCAGTAAGCCATGACCATGCCACTGCACTCCAGCCTGTGCAACAGAGCCAGACCCTACCTTCAAGGAAGGAGGGAACAAAGGAAAGAATAAAGGAAGGAAGGAGGGAAAGAAGGAAGGAAGGAAGGAAGGAGAAAGAAAAGGAGAAGGGGAAGGGGAAGAAGAAGGAGTAGGGGAAGGGGAAGGGAAGAAAAAAGAAAGAGAAGGAAGGAAGGAAAAGAAGGAAGGAAGGAAGGAAGGAAGGAAGGAAGGAAAAGAGGGAGGGAGGGAAAGAAAGGGAAAGAAAAAAGGAAAGAAAGAAGGAAAGAAAGAAAGAAAAGAAAGAAAAAGAAAGAAAGAAAGAAAAGAAAGAAAGAAAGAAAGAAAGAAAGAAAGAAAGAAAGAAAGAAAGAAAGAAAGAAAATAAAATCACAGGACTCTATAAGGAAATGATATTTGATGTGTAAGAGGAAGATGGTAGGAATGCCTTAGTTTGAGTTTCCCTAGAAATGGATGCTTGATAATGATTCAAGGGCAGATATTCTATCTGGGAGATGATTTCAAACAACATGGGTGGAAAGGTAGGAAAGTGAGAGGGAAGAGTGACAGCCAATAAAATATGTATCATCAAGGAAGTTACTTCTGTGAGCAACTGGAATTTAATCCTATGTGGGAAATGCAGAAAAGTGTCAAGGAATAAAAAGCTCAATGTTATCCCACCCGAGGCATGAGGGAGCTGAGGGATGTGGCCACCCAATACCATTAGTCTACGGTTGAGGGTTTCTCCCAGGAGGCATTAATGTCCCAGCACTTGCTGCTTGCTATGTGTACAGAAAATTCAAAGTCTGGCTGCTCAGCAAAAAACAATGACAGCCATGGAGATGTGGGTGAGAAGTTTACAGGGTCTGCTATAGTCCACGTGAAAAGAATGCCCTAGGAAGGCAAAGACTGCAACATTGATACCTGAAATGAACCAAATAACATTTTCAGGAAGGTGAGGTCGGCAAGATTGCGGAATAGAAGTTTTCTGCCTTTGTTCCCTTCACCTACCAGAAATCTGCTAGCAACTATTCAAAGGCAAGAATTCTATCATTCATATCCAGACCTTAGGAGTGAGGCTGAGATGCCCCCTTGGACTGAAGAATTAAAAAAAAAAAAAAAGTCATGGTGAAACAATAAGAGGAATGGTTTTCTTTGACCACACTGCCCCCTCCATGAGGCTGCAGGACACCATAGCTGAGAGTCCCCCTGGGCCCATGGTTTCTGCGGTGGTAGGGTTGGGCTGGAGGTGGATGTGCAACTTCCCCACCATTCTGGAACCCTTTGTAGATGGCTCGCTCCTATAGCATCCCACTTGAAATATTGGGAATGGTGGCAGGGCTGGACCATCTGGAGTCAGGACAAAGAACAGGGGGTAAGGGGCTCATAGGAACCAGCTCGTGGATTTTGGTGCTGCTCTGCATTCCCACCAGCAGAGATGCCACACCATAAAAACTAGCCAACAGCATCATGTGCAGGAAACATGGTGCAAATTCCTAACAATAGTACTGCCCAGCCAGGGAAGGCAACTTCCAACCATGCCTGATCGGAGACAATTGCAGAGCCCAGGCCTACATGACGGCAGAGCCCAGCCAGTGGTCTTATCAGGCTCTGGAGCACAGTCAGAAGAAATACCATTCAATCTCAGAGGACAGGAAGCAACTCAAGTCGAATTAGAGAACTCACCAAATTTGCCTGTCTGGGGTTGCAACCAGCCAGCATATCCAGAATCCCAAACTAGACTACATAGTAAAGGTCTATCACCACCAAACAACACTTGCAGAGACTGGAAGGGATGTCCATCTCCTATCTGCATAAAGACACCAGGTTTATGAAAAACCAGAGAAATGTGACACCACCAAACAAAAAACTAATAAAGCTCCAGTAATGGATCCAGAAGAAAAGGAAATCTATGATATGACTGAAAGAGAATTCAGAATAATTGTCTTGAAGAAGTTCAAAGAACTATAAGAAAATACAGATGGAAAACTGAATGAAATTTAAAACAAAAATGAACAAATTTAGAAGTTTGGCAAAGAAATAGAAACTATTAAAAGAACAAATAGAAATCATAGAGATTTTAAAATATAGTAACTGAACCGATAAACTCAATACAAAGTAACAGTAAGAATGTAGAAATGTTTTGTGTGATCAAAGTGAAGTTATAGCTTAAAATAACTTTTTATAACAGATGTGTTTTACAAGATTCATGATAACCCCGAAGCAAAAACCTATAATAGATACACAAAAAATTAAAAGGAAGAAATCAGTGCTTACTTTGACAACACATATACTAAAATTGGAATGATACGGAGATTAGCATAGCCCCCGCACAAGGATGAAATGCACATTCATGAAAGGTTCCAATATAAAATTGGTTTTAAAAGAAAGGAATCAAAATATACCACTAGAGAAAATCATTTAAGCACAAAGAAAAACTGTAAGAGGAAGAAACAAAAATAATTTATGAAACAACTAGAAAACAAGAAAATGACAATAGTAAGTCCTTGCCTATCAATAATTACCTTGAATGTAAATGAATTAAATTCTCCAAGCAAAAGACATAGAGTGAGTGAATGGATAGAAAGGAAGACCTAATCATTTGCTGCCTGCAAGAGACTCACTTCAATTCTAACGACACACATGGAATGAAAGTGAGGGGATAGAATAAGATATTCCCTTAAAATGAAGCCAAAAAAGAGCACAGGTAATGATACTTAAATCAGAAAAAAAAAATAGGCTTTAAATTGAAAACTGAAAAGACAAAGACATTTTATAATGATAAAGGGGTCAATTCAGCAAGAGGATACAACAATTGTAAATATATATAATACACCAAACAGTGGAATATCTAAATGTATAAAACACATATTCTCTGAGGGATTCATGCCATGAAAAAGTACTAAGTTTGACTTGAAATCTTCAGAAACTAAAGCAAAATGAAGTCCCAACCCAAAAAACTCACTCCACTTGGCAAATCCAGATCTAAGAAAAAGCATACTGGCAGAGATGACCCAAATATGTCTCTGAAACAGGCGTATTTACAGCAAAGTAAGCAGTAGCAGAGAGAAGAACAGAACCTTTTATAGAGACAACGATAGAAAGTCAATTACATGAAAGACTTCATGGAGAAAAAAGTAATTGAATATGACTATTTAAAAAGTATAATTCCAAGGCCAGGCACAGTGGCTCATGCCTATAATCCCAGCACTTTGGGAGGCCAAGGTGGGCAGATCAGTTGAGGTCAGGAGTTCGAGATCAGCGTGGCCAACATGGTGAAACGCCATCTTTACCAAAATATACAAAAATTGGACAGGCATGGTGCTGTGTGCCTGTAGTTCCAACTATTCAGGAGACTGAGGTGGGAGAATCACTTGAACCCAGGAAGCAGAGATTGTAGTGAGCTGAGATCACACCACTGCACTCCAGCCTGGGTGAGAGAGAGAGACTCTGTCTCAAAATAAAAATAAATAAAATAAAATAAAAAGTATAATCCTGAACACGACAAAATATTGTTAAATTGAAACAAACTTATAATCAAATCACAAACTAAAAAAGTTGTCCAGCCAGTAGTCATATCAGGCTATAGAGCACAGTCAGAAATACCATTCTGGCCTGGTGCGGTTGCTCATGCCTGTAATCCCAGCACTTCAGGAGGCAGAGGTGGGTGGATCACCTGAGATCAGGAATTTGAGACCAGCCTGACCAGCATGAAGAAACCCCATCTCTACTAAAAATGCAAAATTAGCCAGGTGTGGTGGCGTGTGCCTGTAATCCCAGCTACTCAGGATGCTGAGGCAGGAGAATCACTTGAACCAGGGAGGCAGAAGTTGCAGTGAGCCACGATAGCACCATTGCACTACAGCCTGGGCAACAAGAGTGAAACTCCATCTCAAAAAAAAAAAAAAATCCACCTCAGAGGACAGGAAGCAACTCAGCCCAATTAGGGAACAATTAACAAAATAGCAATAGTAGATTCTAAAACATGTTTACCTCTCACAAAGCAAACCAATCATTAAGCCGAAACACCGAGGCCCACCCACCCAACATTCGTGGAGTTCAAATAAAGGCTCGCATATCATGTGACAATATTTAAACTTAAAAGTGAAGCTAACAAATAGTCCAATGAAATATGTTCTAACTCACCACACTGAGAAACATACCTTCATAATAACATAACATGCCAGATTTCAATTTCAAGTTTCTGGACTCTTCAGAGATCCCCTCCATGGTGTGATGCTGTGGGAAGCACCCTGAGCCTGTTCCTGGCCCATGGCTTGCCCCCTTTCTCTTCCTACCCCAGGTACCATCCAGTATTGCAAGGGGCCAAATGTGTATGTGTACAGATATCCCAACCATGCACACTCCAGATGCAGCTACACCCTCCACCAGCCACCACCACTCCACCACATCCAAGGAATGACACCCCAGCGGTGTGGTTCATATCAGAGGGATGTAGTCAAGGAAGAGATCTGCTCTTTGACCCTGCTAGTGGCTTGAAGGCACCTAGACAGGGAATGCTGGGGTCCTGCAGAGCATTGTCTACAAAGAGATTCAAGGTCAACACATACTCTTGGCTTCATGGACTCTTCACCCTTTGGGGTGGGGTAGGACAGAGTAGGGTCTGAGTAGAGTCCTCAGAACCATCAATGCCAGGGCAGGGCCCCTCTTGCTCAAAGCTAACAGTGGTCCTCTAATACCCCAGTACAAAATCAGCAGATGACCCTGATTTCATCATAATATAATGTGTACATGGATTGAAACATCAAACTCTACTCTGTAAGTACATAGAATTATTATGTATCTGCTCAGCTAATTCCACCTGTAGATTTTTCTCATTGAAAAATGATCTCAGCTGGGTGTGGTGGCTTATGCCTGTAATCTCAATACTTTGGGACACCAAAGCACGAGGATTGCTTGAGCCCAGGAGTTCAAGACCAGCCTGAGCAAGATCGTGAGACCCCCCCATTTCTACAAAATAAAAAATTAGCCAGGTAGGGTGGCAGGTGCCTGTAATCCCAGCTACTCAAGAAGCTGAGATGGGAGGATCATTTGGGCCTGGGAGGTTGAGGCTGCAGTGAGTCATGATCAGGCCACTGCACTCTAACCTGGGTGGCAGACTGAGATGCTGTCTCAAGAATAAAAAGAAAAATAAAAATGATCTCACTTATATGTATAGGAATTTTCATGGTAGCATTATTTAAATATTTTTAAAGAGGACACAGCCTAAGGGTGCTATAGGAAAATGTCCTTACAACAGTTAAGAGTAAAACAAAATAGTAACACTCTAACTGAAAAAGAAGTGAAGTATAAATATAATAAGAGCTGCCAGGCACAGTGGCTCACACCTGTAATCCCAGCACTTTGGGAGGGCAAGAAGAGTGGATCGTTCGAGCTCAGGAGTTTGACACCAGCCTGGGCAATATGGCAAAATTCCATCTCTACAAAAAAGAAAAAATATAAAAAATTAACAAAGCATGGTGGCACGCACCTATAGTCCCAGCTACTCAGGAGGCTGAGGTGGGAGGATCGCTTGAGCCCAGGAGGTTGAAGCCACAGTGAGTGGAGATCACACCACTACACTCCTGCTTGGGCAACAGAATAAGACTCTGTCTCAAAAAACAATAACAGTGCATGGCACATGTATACATATGTAACCAACCTGCACATCGTGCACATGTACCCTAAAGTATAATAATAATAAAATTTAGAAAAATAATAATAATAGTAATAAGAGCCATGACTTGGGAAGCATTCTTATATATGTGTTGTGTAAGAATGGAATATCAAACAGTAAAAATCTGATATTCACATACATTCTTTACACTTTCTTGAATTTCCCACATTTTCTGCATCAATTGCTAATTTGTATCAATAAAAGAAATAACATTTCCTAGAGGAATTTTTTTCTTAATAAACTCTTTTCTTGTTTATTTATTCTGTTTTGTTGTTGTTGTCGTTTGTGTTGTTTTTGAGATGGAGCCTCGCTCTGCCGCCCAGGCTGGAGTGCAGTGGCGCGATCTCGGCTCACTGCAACCTCCGCCTCCCCGGTTCAAGCCAGTCTCATGTCTCAGCCTCCGGGGTATCTGGGACTACAGGCTAATTTTTTGTATTTTTAGTAGAAATGGAGTTTCACCATATTGGCCAGGCTGATCTTGAACTCCCGACCTCAGGTGATCTGCCTACTTTTGCCTCCCAAAGTGCTGTGATTACAGGCATGAGCCACTGCGCCCAGCATCTTTTCTTGTTTTTATTTATTTATTTATTTATTTAATTTCTTGAGACGGAGTCTCGCTCTGCCGCCCAGGCTGGAGTGCAGTGGCGCAATCTCGGTTCACTGCAAGCTCCGCCTCCCGGGTTCACGCCATTCTCCTGCCTCAGCCTCTCCGAGTAGCTGGGACTACAGGCGCCTGCCATCACGCCCGGCTAATTTTTTGTATTTTTAGTAGAGACGGGGTTTCACCGTGGTCTCGATCTCCTGACCTCGTGATCCGCCCGCCTCGGCCTCCCAAAGTGCTGGGATTACAAGCGTGAGCCACCGCGCCCGGCCTCTTTTCTTGTTTTTAAAGACATTTGATCAGTCAAGTTAGAGGACTATGTAGGAAGAAACCTTTAGACTGAACTCCAAATATGGAAGGAGCCAGCTTTAGGCTAAACTTAATTTGACAGAATAGATAAACAGATCAGTGAAACATCATAGAGAGTCCAGAAATCGGCCCACAGACATATGCAGTCAGTTGACATTTGACAAAGGTAAAAGGTAATTCAGTGGGAAAAGGATAATCTTTTCAACAAATGGTGCTTGAAGAATTGTATACCCCTATGCAAAAAGTGAACTTCATTTTACTTTTATTTTTGAAAAACTTTTTCCCGATGAACCTTTTACACTCCTAAAAAGTGAACTTCAATCTATACCATGCACCATATAGAAAAATTAACTTAAAAGGGATCGTAGGATTAGTATAACACCTAATATTGCAAAATTTCTAGAAGAAAATGTTGGAGAAAATCTTTGTGACCTTGGGTCATGCAATGATTTCTTAGAGACAACACCAGAAGAAGTCCATAAAAGTAAAATTTGATAAATTGGACTTCAGAAAATTTAAGAATTTCTGCTCTTCTGGCTGGGCATGGTGGCTCACGCCTGTAATCCCAGCACTTTGGGAGGCCAAGGTGGGCGGATCACTTGAGGTCAGGAGTTGGAGACCAGCCTGGCCAACATGGTGAAACCTGGTGTCTACTAAAAATAGAAAAAAATAGGAGGGCATGGTGGGGCACACCTATAATCCCAGCTACTCAGGAGCCTGAGGTAGGAGAATTGTTTAGGAGGTGGAGGTGGCAGTGAGCTGAGATCGTACCACTGTACTGCAGCCTGGGTAACAGAGTGAGACAAGAAAGAAAAAGAGAAAGAAAGAGAAAAAGAAAGAGAGAAAGAAAGAGAAAAAGGAAGGAAGGAAGAGAGAGAGAGAGAGAAAGAAAGAAAGAAAGGAAGAAAGAAAGAAAGAAAGAAAGAAAGAAAGAAAGAAAGAAAGAAAGAAA
>NW_026652632.1:8172-28257 GCF_009828535.3 Hylobates moloch
AAAGAAAGAAAGAAAGAAAGAAAGAAAGAAAGAAAGAAAGAGAGAGAGAGAGAGAGAGAGAGAGAGAGAAAGAAAGAAAGAAAGAAAGAAAGAAAGAAAGAAAGAAAGAAAGAAAGAAAGAAAGAAAGAAAGAAAGAAAAGGGAGGGAGGGAGGGAAGGAAGGAAGGCAGGCAGGCAGGAAGGAAGGGAGGGAAGGAAGGAGAGAAAGAAGGAAGGAAAGAAACAAAGGAAAGGTTTGGAGGAATAAGTGGAAGGCTAATTTAAAAAAAAGAAAAAGGAAAGCATGTGTATGTATGAAGACTTACATGTACATGAATGTTCATAGCAGCCTTATTTGTGAAGCTGGAAAGAATTCGAATATCTATTAACAAGTGAATGGATAAAGTAACTGTGGCATATACATACAAGGGCATATTTCTCAGCAATAAAAAGAATGAACTATTGATACACCCCCCCCCCAAAAAAAAGAGCTAGACAGAGGAGGAAGCCAAGGGTTGAGACAAAGAATGCAAAATGTGCTAAAACCATTTGTAACTAAAGTTTTAATAAATAATCTGAAGGGCAAGAGCCTGTGGAAGAGACCCTTTATGGTATCATCACTGGCTTTCCTCAGGTATAAGTCAGCCCCCTCTTGGGCATCATACAAAGGGGAATTGGAAAGGAAACCCCCCTCAATATCTGCTCAGTGTAGGAATGTCCTCTACCACAATTTTTCTGCCTCCACTTGCTTGCCTCCAGTGATGGGAGGGTCACTACCTGTAAAAAAAAAACTGCTCATTACCTAGAGCAGAAATCTCATGCTCAAGGACAGCCCCTCAGTGAACAGCAGCAAAAAGTAGAGCTTTGTAGTCTCACAAGCCTGGATTTGAATGTTGGTGACTTCACTTACCGGGGATGGTGTGACTTTAGCCAGCAAATTTTGCCCCTCTGAGCCTAATCTGTGAAAGTGGAGATTGATCCTGTGAACTTATGGGTAATAGTAAGGAAGATGCCCTGATAGTGAGGAGCAGGTGAATCTTTTGGTCTCTTACTTCTTTTTTTTTTTTTAGATGGAGTTTCACTCTTATTGCCCAGGCTGAAGTGCAATGGCGCAATCTTGGCTCACTGCAACCTCCACCTCCCGGGTTCAAGTGATTCTGCTGCCTTAGCCTCTCGAGGCTGGGATACAGGCATGCGCCACCAACTCCAGCTGATTTTGTATTTTTAGTAGAGACGGGGTTTCTCCATGTTGGTCAGGCTGGTCTCAAACTCCCAACCTCAGGTGATCCGCCTGCCTTGGCCTCCAAAAGTGCTGGGATTACAGGCATGAGCCACCGCACCTGGCTTGGTCTCTAACTTCTTGTGGGGACACCTGGGATTCTTATTCTCTGCTCTGCATTGCTTGAGAAGCAGAGCATAGCAGGTATAATTTGCCCACATTCTCAGTCCTGGCATCAGAATTGGAACTCAGGAGTCTGTCTCTGGAGGCTGTGCTTTCCGGACTGTGAGTTTCAGCGGCTCACCTTTCATTCCACACATCTTCATGAACAGCTCCTCTGTGCCAGGTGCTGCTGAGAGCATGAGGACACAGCAGGGAACTAAATGGGCAGAGATCCCTGCCCTGGAGGAGCAGAAGATACTAGGGGAGGCAGCCGGGCAATAAGCCACAAAGAGGATAACTCAACAAGTGAGTTACATCAGAGCTAAGTGCTAGAAACAGGAGATCAGGTGCAGTGGCTCACACCTGGAATCCCAGCACTTTGGGAGGCTGAGACAGGCAGATCACTTGAGGGCAGGCGTTCAAGACCAGCCTGGCCAACATGGTGAAACCCTATCTCTACTAAAAATACACACAAAAAATTAGTCAGACGTGGTGTAATCCCAGCTACTTAGAAGGCTGAGGCACAAGAGTCAGTTGAACCCAGGAGGCAGAGGTTGCAGTGAGACGAGATCGTACGACTGCACTCCAGCCTGGGTGACAAGACTCTGTCAAAAAAACAAAAACAAAAACAAACAAACAAAAAAACACCAGGCGAGGTGGCTCACACCTGTAATCCCAGCACTTTGGGAGACTGAGGCAAGTGGATCACAACTTCAAGAGATCGAGACCATCTGGCCAACATGGTGAAACCCTGTCTCTACTAAAAACACAAAACAATTAGCTGGGTGTGGTGGCGCATGCCTGTAGTCTCAGCTACTTGGGAGGCTGAGGCAGGAAAATCACTTGAACCCAAGAGGCGGAGGTTGCAGTGAGCTGAGATTGTGGCACTGCACTCCAGCCTGGCAACAGAGCAAGACTCCATCTCAAAAAATAAATAAACAAATAAAAAATTTAAAAAATTTTAAAAAGCTAAGCTAAGTGCTAGAAACAGGAAAAACAGAGTACTTAAAGGGAGAGCTGGGGAGTCTGAGGAGGGTGGCAAATTTTAATAGGAAAGGTCTTTTTGAAGTTTAATTGCAATCAGACCAGAATTTCTCCTTGTTAACCCCCTCTCTTAATTTTCCAATCTTACCTCTAGGCTGGGTCAGGGTGGCTTCTCCAGCCAGACAAAGACCCCAAATTCACAACTGAAGGAAATGAGGAAATGGGTCAAGAGGGAGGAGTGCCTTCCAGGTAGACACGACAGCCTGTGCAAAGGCCCTGTGGCTAGAAGATGAACAGCAAGGGGAACCAGCGACATAGAGTGAGGGAGAGGGAGCAGGTGAGGACAAGGAGGTACCAGGGGTATGTTGCATCGGGGTTTGTAGGCCACAGGTAGGACCTGGCATTTACCCCAAGTGAGGTGGGAGCCACTTAGAGAGTTCTAACCTCCTCTGGAGGGTTCTAAGCAGAGGAGGGACATGCTCGGGCTCAGGTGCTCCCAGGTGCCCTCTGGCAGCTGTGGGAGAACAGAGTGTGAGTGACACATTGGAGACCAGGTAAGAGTCAACTAGGCTGGTCTAGGTCAATGACAATGGGACCAGCGTGGACTAGGGTGAGGACCATGGGGATGGGGAGAAGTGACCCATTTGGACAGATTCTGAAGATGGAGCCCAGTGAATTTCCTGATGGGTTAGAAATGTGTTGAGAGAAAGAACAGGTGGAGGAGCTGGCACGCAGTTCACCTAGCGGGGCAGAAAGGACTCTGTCCATCTCAGGGTGGCTGGGGGTGGCGACTGACAGAGCCCAGCACTCGAAAACCAGCAGCTTGGCCTCTCTCCACTCTGATCTTGGAGGTGGTATCTGCCCCAGACTCCTGTGCCCACCCCATACAGAAGGAAGAAGAAAGGAAGAAACCCCGAATGTGGCTGAACAATAACCCTGCAAAAGCCGAGGAGCTGTGACTGAATTTGCCACTAGATGTCCAGATGCTGCTTTCCTGTCTGGGCAGGCAAAGGGTCTAATCAAAACAAGGTTAATTTACAGACGAATAATATTCCTTATTTGCCTACCTGGAACCCGTAAAACTTGCACCCACAGTCCAGGCGTGGTGGCTCACACCTGTAATCCTAGCAGTTTGGGAGGCTGAGGCAGGTGGATCACCTTAGGTCAGGAGTTCGAGACCGGTCTGGCCAACATGGTGAAACCCCATCTCTACTAAAATGAAAAATAAAAAAATTAGCTGGGTGTGGTAGCACATGTGTGTAATCCCAGCTACTCGAGAGGCTGAGGCAGAAGAATCACTAGAACCCGGGAGGCAGAGGTTACAGTGAGCCGACGTCATACCACCGCACTCCAGCCTGGGCAACCCAGAGCAAGACTCTGTCTAAAAAATAATAATAATAAAAATAATGAAAAATTGCACCCATTGAGAGCACCCAGGCCAGCTGCTTGCTTGGTGGGAGAGTGACAGGAGACAGCCAGGAGATGCTGAGACCAGGGCCGGAGGCCAATGCCACCTCCACGATGAGAGTGAGAAAAGCACTGTTGTGAGCTACTGGGAGTGCAGAAGGTGAGAAATTCATGGGATTCAGATCGAGAGTCCTTCCTTTTCTGCTTTCTTTGCATCAGGTCGTCTCCCAAAGATGGAGCCCCTTCTCCTCCACTTTGAGCCACAAATGAACACATGTGAGTGAGTGTGTGTGTGTGTGAGCACGCGTGTGTGTGCACGCACATGTGAGTGTCCATAAAGCTCCAGGGCACAGGCACGTTCACATCTCAAATGCTCAGACCACTCGTGAGCACCATATATGTTCCCTGTCTGCTTGCACACTAGTGTGCACCACGGTGCAATGTCTGGGTGTGCTTAACTTTGGAGAGGTCTCTTTGAGATTTCCCCAGAGGCTCCCCCTTCCTAACCTGGACAGAATTCATATTCCCCTCCACCCCGTACCCTTATCTGCAAAAGAAAGAACTGAACACTTTTCCAGCAAACTCCTTTCAAATGCATTACTGCTCGCCGCTTCCTCTTCTTCTTCTTCTTTTTTTTTTTTTTGACGGAGTCTCACTCTGTCGCCCAGGCTGGAGTGCAATGGCACGATCTCAGCTCACTGCAACCTCTGCCTCCCGGATTCAAGAGATTCTCTTGCCTCAGCCTCCTGAGTAGCTGGGATTACAGGCACCTGCCACCATGCCTGGCTAATTTTTGTATTTTTAGTAGAGATGAGGTTTCACCATGTTGGTCAGGCTGGTCTCGAACTCCTGACCTCAGGTGATCCACCTGCCTTGGCCTCCCAAAATGCTTAGATTACAGGTGTGAGCCACTGCACCTGGCCTCACCGCATCATCTTAATGCTTAGTCAGTCTTCAATTTCTGCCTCCCCCCACTCATTTGTTGATCTCAACCCCAAGGCAAGGGATGGGCCGCTGTGGCCTCTCCAGCCAGGAAAAGGCCTTGAATTCACACTCACCATTGCCAAAGGAAGCTCCCGACGTGCCTGTCTACATCTCACATCACTTTCTACCTAAGAAGGAAGGGGCTGAGGACACAGGTTCTGTCAGAGCTGTAGTCCCCGCGGCTGCCATCCCAGGGACTCCCCGAACACTAACAAGCCCCACGGGGCCCAGGCTGCCTGCTCCTTGCTGGGATTTTCCCTCCAGGAACTCGAGACCCCTGGGTCAGCTTCCCCAGATCCCAGGCCCTGAATGCACAGAGAGGGAAAAGGACTAATTACCATTTTTATTTGTGGATGACAGTCAGAAACACACTCCTCACTGCATTGTTGCTCCTAGTACCCATTCGTGCTAGGCAAGGCTGCTTGCTGCCTTAAGGAAATGCAGCCTCAGGCCCTGCCCTCAAGAGAGGAAGGAAGGCCAGTTGCGGTGGCTTACACCTATAATCTCAGCACTTTGGGAGGCCATGGCGAGCAGATCACGAGGTCAGGAGTTCAAGACCAGCCTGGCCAACATGGTGAAACTCTGCCTCTACTAAAAATAAAAGAATTAGCCAGGCATGGTGCCGCGCTGCTGTAGTCCCAGCTACTCAGGAAGCTGAGGCAGGAGAATCGCTTGAACCCAGGAGGCGGAGGTTGCAGTAAGCCGAGATTGTGCCACTGCACTCCAGCTTGGGCAACAAGAGCAAGACTCCGTCTCAAAAAAAAAAAAAAAAAAAAAAAAAAAAAGAGGAAGGAAAAGGTAAATTACTTGATGTTATTCTACCAATGTTACCCAGGCTTAACATCTCTTAGTGACCTCAGCCTTCTCCATCCCTCCTTCTCTAGACAATTAGTCACCAAATCAGTATTCTTCCTCTCAAAATATTCTCTATCCCCTCATCTCCACACCAACTCAGGACTGCATCATTCTGACCTGTTGCAAGAACCTGCAGTGTCAACTCCCTCCAGTTTGACCTCTGTACTGGCCACCAGGACAGAAAGCTCAGGCTGTGTTCCTCGTCTACTCAAGCACCTTCCATGGCTCCCCATTACCCTCAGGTACAATTTAAAATTCCCCCATCTTTACATCCAAGACCCTTGTGATCTGACTCTTGCCACCTTCTTTCCTTCCAAATCTAACCGTTGTTCCGCTCATAGCAACACTCACCCATTTATTAAATAAACAGCAAGGACCAGGTGCAGTGGCTCACACCTGTAATCCCGACACATTGGGAGGCCGAGGAGGGTGGATTGCATGAGGCCAGGAGTTTCAGACCAGCCTGGCCAACATAGTGAAACCACATCTCTACTAAAAAATACAAAGAAATTAGCTGAGTGTGGTGGTGCACTTCTGTAATCCCAGATATTTGGGAGGCTGAAGTGGGAGGATCACTTGGACCCAGGAGGTGGAGGTTGCAGTGAGCTGAAATTGCACGACTGCACTCCAGCCTGGGCAATGGAGTGAGACCCTGTCTCAAAAAAAAATTTTTGTGGGGCCAGGTGCGGTGGCTCATGCCTGTAATCCGAACACTTCAGGAGGCCAAGGCAGGCAGATCATGAGGTCAAGGGATCAAGACCATCCTGGCCAACTTAGTGAAACCCCATCTCTACTAAAAATACAAAACTTAGCCCGGCATGGTGGCAGGCACCTGTAATCTCAGCTACTCAGGAGGCTGAGGCAGGAGAATCACTGAAACCCGGGAGGCGGAGGTTGCAGTGAGCCGAGATCGCGCCACTGCACTCCAGCCTGGTAACAGAGTGAGACTCTGCCTCAAAAAAAGTTTTTTAATTTAAATAATTAATTAACTAATTAATTAACAGCAAGGAAGGAAATCAGATGTAGACCCAGCCATTGCGAAGTACTGATCCCCACCCCATGCTATATCCTCGGGTTTGATTTTTATTTCCCCTCCTCCAACACTCCTGGAAAACTCTTATGTTTCCAAAAGAAAAAAAATACCTCCAACATCACCTCCTCCAGGAGTCTTCCCTAATCACCTCTGTGCCCTCAGAGGCCTTGGACTTCCTCATCCCATTGTCTGCCTTCTTGTTTGTTTTCTGTTAGCCTATGAGCGCTCTTGGAACTATCTTCATCCTATTCCTCCATCCAGGAGCATTAAAACCAGATGATAAATTCCCTCCTTACAACACCTTCCTCTTCTGCTTTCAGTGGTCCTACTGGTTCTCTAGCCATCCTTTCCCAGTCTCCTCTCCCAAACCCTAAAACGAGAAGTCCCCCAGAGCTCAGACCTAGACTCTCCTCTCTCCCTTGAGTTGATGAGTACTGCCTCATAATTTGCCTTGGCTGCTCTATGCCAACATAGATGGTTGGGAACAATGTCCAACAATGTCATAGTTTGGGTTCCCACAGAAGTCAACCCTGAGATACAGATTCTAGTGGAAATGGATATATTTGGGAGGTTTTCCCAGAAACACCAGTAGGTGAGCAGAGATCTGAGAAAGGAAAGAGCGGGAAGGTAATAACGTATGTTTTCTCAAGCATATTATACCTCTGAATAACGGGGTTCAACCCACTGCAAACCTCTAGGCAGCAGCATAGAACATTCACTTCAGAGGGGTGAGGGAGCGGAGGTTTGTGTACACCCACTGCAGATAGTCATTGTCAATGGCTGTTCTTCAGGGCGTTAATTCCCCAATACTCCTGCTCTGCTACATATGTGAGTGAAGTAAGCTTTCTTGTCCGCTGAATGCCCTCCGACAAAAAGGTGCAAGTACTAGACATTGGAAGTCAGGCTGATAGGCAGTGAAGTAGTTACAGCAAGAGGATTTGACAACATCTGCTGCACGTGGTTTGTCCACTTAATCTCTGACCATTCTTTCTCACTCTATTTCTGTTCTTTTGCTATTCTCATATTGGAGCAGTTCAGGAGTCCATGGGAAGCAATGGGGACCCACGGAAGGTGCTTGAGTGGAGGAGGAGCATAGCACTAGTTTTCTGTCTCTCTTTCTCTCTTCTGTCTCCCTGAGAGCAATCACGTTTTTTGTGGTTTTGGTTTTGATTTTTTTTTTTTTTTTGAGACAGAGTCTCATTCTGTCACCCAGACTGGAGAGCAGTGGTGTGATGGTTTCACCATGTTGGCCAGGCTGGTCTCAAACTCCTGACCTGAAGTTATCCACCCACCACGGCCCCCCAAAGTGCTGGGATTACAGGCATGAGCCAGTCATATGGTTTTAAATACCACTTCCACACAAATACTCCTCAAATCTATACCCTAGATCAGTCATCCTCTCTGAGCTCCAGACCCATAAATCCAACAATCAATTGCTAATCAGTATGAAAAATTGTTAGCAAAAATGTTGGAGTGATGATCTCCAAAAATTCTCTTATCAATAATGCAATGAGGGGAGGTTCCAAGATGGCCGAATAGGAAGGAACAGCTCCAATCTGCAGCTCCCACTGTGAGCGACACAGAAGATGGGTGATTCCTGCATTTCCAACTGAGGTACTGGGTGCATCTCACTGGGGCTCATCAGACAGTGGGTGCAGCCCACGGAGCATGAGCTGAAGCAGGGTGGGGCATTGCCTCACCCGGGAAGAGCAAGGGGTCAGGGAATTCCCTTTCCTAGCCAAGGGAAGCTGTGACAGACAGCACCTGGAAAATCGGGTCACTCCCACCCTAATACTGCACTTTTCCAATGGTCTTATCAAACGACACACCAGGATATTATATCTCGCGCCTGGCTCGGAGGGTCCCACGCCCACGGAGCCTTGCTCACTGCTAGCACAGCAGTCTGAGATCGAACTGCAAGGTGGCAGTGAGGCTGGGGGAGGGGCATCTGCCACTGCTGAGAGTTGAGTAGGTAAACAAAGCAGCCAGGAAGCTCAAACTGAGTGGAGCCCACTGCTGCTCAAGGAGGCCTGCCTGCCTCTGTAGACTACACCTCTGGGGGCAGGGCATAGCTGAACAAAAGGCAGCAGAAACTTCTGCAGACTTAAACGTCCCTGTCTGACAGCTTTGAAGAGAGTAGTGGTCCTCCCAGCACAGAGTTTGAGATCTGAGAATGGACAGACTGCCTCCTCAAGTGAGTGACCCCCAGGTAGCCTAACTGGGAGGCACCCCCGAGTAGGGGCCGACTGACACCTCATACGGCTGGGTGCCCATCTGAGACGAAGCTTCCAGAGGAAGGATCAGGCAGCAACATTTGCCATTCTGCAATATTTGCTGTTCTGCAGCCTCCGCTGGTGATACCCAGGAAAACGGGGTCTGGAGTGGACCTCCAGCAAACTCCAACAGACCTGCAGCTGAGGGTCCTGACTGTTAGAAGGCAAACTAACAAACAGAAAGGACATCCACACCAAAACCCCATCTATACATCACCATCATCAAAAACCAAAGGTAGATAAAACCACAAAGATGGGGAGAAACCAGAGCAGAAAAGCTAAAAATTCTAAAAATCAGAGGCCGGGCACGGTGGCTCATGCCTGTAATCCCAGCACTTTGGGAGGCCAAGGCGGGCAGATCACGAGGTCAGGAGATCGAGATCATCCTGGCTAACACGGTGAAACCCTATCTCTACTAAAAAATACAAAAAAATTAGCCAGGCGTGGTGGTGGATGCCTGTGGTCCCAGCTACTTGGGATGCTGAAGCAGGAGAATGGCAAGAACCCAGGAGGTGGAGCTTGCAGTGAGCCAAGATCGAGCCACTGCACTCCAGCCTGGGTGACAGAGTGAGACTCTGTCTCAAAAAAAAAAAAAAAATCAGAGCACCTCTTCTTCTCCAAAGGAACTCAGCTCCTCACCAGCAATGGAACAAAGCTGGATGGAGAATGACTTTGACTAATTGAGAGAAGAAGGCTTCAGACGATTGGTAATAACAAACTTCTCTGAGCTAAAGGAGGATGTTCGAACCCATCGCAAAGAAGCTAAAAACCTTGAAAAAAGATTAGACGAATGGCTAACTCGAATAAACAGCATAAAGAAGACTTAAATGACCTGATGGAGCTGAAAACCATGGCATGAGAACTATGTGAGGCATGCACAAGCTTCAGTAGCTGATTTGATCAAGTGGAAGAAAGGGTATCAGTGACTGAAGATCAAATGAATGAAATGAAGTGAGAAAAGAAGTTTAGAGAAAAAAGAGTAAAAAGAAATGAACAAAGCCTCCAAGAAATATGGGACTATGGGAAAAGACTAAATCTACGTCTGACTGGTGTACCTGAAAGTGACGGGGAGAATGGAACCAAGTTGGAAAACGCTCTTCAGGGTATTATCCAGGAGAACTTCCCCAAACTAGCAAGGCAGGCCAATATTCAAATTCAGGAAATACAGAGAATGCCACAAAGATACTCCTCGAGAAGAGCAACTCCAAGACACGTAATTGTCAGATTCACCAAAGTTGAAATGAAGGAAAAAATGTTAAGGGCAGCCAGAGAGAAAGGTCAGGTTACCCACAAAGGGAAGCCCATCAGACTAACAGCGGATCTCTTGGCAGAAACTATACAAGCCAGAGGAGAGTGGGGGCCAATATTCAACACTCTTAAAGAAAAGAATTTTTGGCCGGGCCCAGTGGCTCATGCTTGTAATCCCAGCACTTTGGAAGGCCGAGGTGGGTGGATCACGAGGTCAGGAGATCATGGTGAAACCCCGTCCCTACTAAAAATACAAAAAATTAGCCGGGCGTGGTGGCGGGTGCCTGTAACCCCAGCTACTCCGAGAGGCTGAGGCAGGAGAATGGTGTGAACCCGGGAGGCGGAGCTTGCAGTGAGCCAAGATTGCGCCACTGCACTCCAGCCTGGGTGACAGAGCGAGACTCCATCTCAAAAAAATAAAAATAGAAAAAAAGAAAAGAATTTTCAACCCAGAATTTCATGTCCAGCCAAACTAAGCTTCACAAGTGAAGGAGAAATAAAATCCTTTACAGACAAGCAAATGCTGAGAGATTTTCTCACCACCAGGCCTGCCTTACAAGAGCTCCTGAAGGAAGCACTAAACATAGAAAGGAACAACCAGTACCAGCTACTACAAAAATATGCCAAATTGTACAGATCATCGATGCTAGGAAGAAACTACATCAACAAACGAGCAAAATAACCAGCTAACATCATAATTACAAGATCAAATTAACACATAACAATATTAACCTTAAATGTAAGTGGGCTAAATGCTCCAATTAAAAGACACAGACTGGCAAATTGGAAAAAGAGTCAAGACCCATCAGTGTGCTGTAATCAGGAGACCCATCTCACATGCAGAGACACACATAGGCTCAAAATAAAGGGATGGAGGAAGATCTACCAAGTAAATGGAAAACAAAAAAAAGCAGGGGTTGCAATCCTAGTCTCTGATAAAACAGACTTTAAACCAACAAAAATGAAATGGGACAAAGAAGGCCATTACATAATGGTAAAGGGATCAATTCAACAAGAAGAGCTAACTATCCTAAATATATATGCACCCAACACAGGAGCACCCAGATTCATAAAGCAAATCCTTAGAGACCTACAAAGAGACTTAGACTTCCACACAATAATAATGGGAGATGTTTACACCCCACTATCAACATTAGACAGATCAACGAGACAGAAAGTTAACAAGGATATCCAGGAATTGAACTCAGCTCTGCACCAAGCGGACCTAATAGACATCTACAGAACTCTCCACCCCAAATCAACAGAATATACATTCTTCTCAGCACCACACTGCACTTATTCCAAAATTGACTACATAATTGGAAGTAAAGCACTCCTAAGCAAATGTAAAAGAAGAGAAATCACAACAAACTGTCTCTCAGACCACAGTGCAAACAAATTAGATCACGGGATTAAGAAACTCACTCAAAACCACACAACTACATGGAAACTGAACAACCTGCTCCTGAATGATTACTGGGTAAATAATGAAATGAAGGCAAAAATAAAGATGTTCTTTGAAAACAGTGAGAACAAAGACACAACATACCAGAATCTCTGGGGCACATTTAAAGCAGTGTGTAGAGGGAAATTTGTAGCACTAAATGCCCACAAGAGAAAGCAGGAAAGATCTAAAATTGACACCCTAACATCAAAATTAAAAGAACTAGAGAAGCAAGAGCAAACACATTCAAAAGCTAGCAGAAGGCGAGAAATAACTAAGATCAGAGCAGAACTGAAGGAGATAGAGACACAAAAAAACCATCAAAAAATCAATGAATCCAGGAGCTGGTTTTTTGGAAAGATCAACAAAATTGATAGACCACTAGCAAGATTAATACAGAAGAAAAGAGAGAAGAATCAAATAGATGCAATAAAAAATGATAAAGGGGATATCACCACCGATCTCACGGAAATATAAATGACCATCAGAGAATACTATTAACACCTCTACGCAAATAAACTAGAAAATCTAGCTTTGTTCTTTTGGCTTAGGATTGACTTGGCAATGCGGGCTCTTTTTTGGTTCCATATGAACTTTAAAGTAGTTTTTTCCAATTCTGTGAAGAAAGTCATTGGTAGCTTGATGGGGATGGCATTGAATCTATAAATGACCTTGGGCAGTATGGCCATTTTCACGATATTGATTCTTCCAACCCATGAGCATGGAATGTTCTTCCATTTGTTTGTATCCTCTTTGATTTCATTGAGCAGTGGTTTGTAGTTCTCCTTGAAGAGGTCCTTCACATCCCTTGTAAGTTGGATTCCTAGGTATTTTATTCTCTTTGAAGCAATTGTGAATGGGAGTTCACTCATGATTTGGCTCTCTGTTTGTCTGTGATTGGTGTACAAGAATGCTTGTGATTTTTGTACATTGATTTTGTATCCTGAGACTTTGCTGAAGTTGCTAATCAGCTTAAGGAGATTTTGGGCTGAGACAATGGGATTTTCTAGATATACAATCATGTCATCTGCAAACAGGGACAGTTTGACTTCCTCTTTTCCTAATTGAATACCCTTTATTTCCTTCTCCTGCCTGATTGCTCTGGCCAGAACTTCCAGCACTATGTTGAATAGGAGCGGTGAGAGAGGGCATCCCTGTCTGGTGCCAGTTTTCAGAGGGAATGCTTCCAGTTTTTGCCCATTCAGTATGATATTGGCTGTGGGTTTGTTGTATATAGCTCTTATTATTTTGAGATACGTCCCATCAATACCTAATTTATTGAGAGTTTTTAGCATGAAGGGTTGTTGAATTTTGTCAAAGGCCTTTTCTGCATCTATTGAGATAATCATGTGGTTTTTGTCTTTGGTTCTGTTTATATGCTGGATTACATTTATTGATTTGCGTATGTTGAACCAGCCTTGCATCCCAGGGATGAAGCCCACTTGATCATGGTGGATAAGCTTTTTGATGTGCTGCTGGATTCGGTTTGCCAGTATTTTATTGAGGATTTTTGCATCAATGTTCATCAAGGATATTGGTCTAAAATTCTCTTTTTTGGTTGTGTCTCTGCCTGGCTTTGGTATCAGGATGATGCTGGCTTCATAAAATGTGTTAGGGAGGATTCCCTCTTTTTCTATCGATTGGAATAGTTTCAGAAGGAATGGTACCAGTTCCTCCTTGTACCTCTGGTAGAATTCGGCTGTGAATCCATCAGGTCCTGGACTCTTTTTGGTTGGTAAGCTATTGATTATTGCCACAATTTCAGAACCTGTTATTGGTCTATTCAGAGATTCGACTTCTTCCTGATTTAGTCTTGGGAGGGTGTATTTGTCGAGGAATTTATCCATTTCTTCTAGATTTTCTAGTTTATTTGCATAGAGGTGTTTGTAGTATTCTCTGATGGTAGATTGTATTTCTGTGGGATCGGTGGTGATATCCCCTTTTTCATTTTTTATTGCATCTATTTGATTCTTCTCTCTTTTCTTCTTTATTAGTCTTGCTAGCGGTCTATCAATTTTGTTGATCTTCTCAAAAAACCAGCTCCTGGATTCATTAATTTTTTGAAGGGTTTTTTGTGTCTCTATTTCCTTCAGTTCTGCTCTGATTTTAGTTATTTCTAGCCTTCTGCTAGCTTTTGAATGTGTTTGCTCTTGCTTTTCTAGTTCTTTTAATTGTGATGTTAGGGTGTCAATTTTGGATCTTTCCTGTTTTCTCTTGTGGGCATTTAGTGCTATAAATTTCCCTCTACACACTGCTTTGAATGTGTCCCAGAGATTCTGGTAGGTTGTGTCTTTGTTCTTGTTGGTTTCAAAGCTGGAGGCATCACGCTACCTGACTTCAAACTATACTACAAGGCTACAGTAACCAAAACAGCATGGTACTGGTACCACAACAGAGATATAGATCAATGGAACAGAACAGAGCCCTCAGAAATGATGCCGCATATCTACAACTATTTGATCTTTGACAAACCCGACAAAAACAAGAAATGGGGAAAGGATTCCCTATTTAATAAATGGTGCTGGGAAAATTGGCTAGCCATATGTAGAAAGCTGAAACTGGATCCCTTCCTTACACCTTATACAAAAATTAATTCAAGATGGATTAAAGACTTAAATGTTAGACCTAAAACCATTAAAATCCTACAAGAAAACCTAGGCAATACCATTCAGGCCATAGGCGTGGGCAAGGACTTCATGTCTAAAACACCAAAAGCAATGGCAACAAAAGCCAAAATTGACAAATGGGATCTCATTAAACTAAAGAGCTTCTGCACAGCAAAAGAAACTACCATCAGAGTGAACAGGCAACCTACAGAATGGGAGAAAATTTTTGCAACCTACTCATCTGACAAAGGGCTAATATCCAGAATCTACAATGAACTCAAACAAATTTACAAGAAAAAAACAAACAACCCCATCAAAAAGTGGGCAAAGGACATGAACAGACACTTCTCAAAAGAAGACATTTATGCAGCCAGAAAACACATGAAGAAATGCTCATCATCACTGGCCATCAGAGAAATGCAAATCAAAACCACAGTGAGATACCATCTCACACCAGTTAGATTGGCCATCATTAAAAAATCAGGAAACAACAGGTGCTGGAGAGGATGTGGAGAAATAGGAACACTTTTACACTGTTGGTGGGACTGTAAACTAGTTCAACCATTGTGGAAGTCAGTGTGGCGATTCCTCAGGGATCTAGAACTAGAAATACCATTTGACCCAGCCATCCCATTACTGGGTATATACCCAAAGGAGTATAAATCATGCTGCTATAAAGACACATGCACACGTATGTTTATTGCGGCACTATTCACAATAGCAAAGACTTGGAACCAACCCAAATGTCCAACAACAATAGACTGGATTAAGAAAATGTGGCACATATACACCATGGAATACTATGCAGCCATAAAAAATGATGAGTTCGTGTCCTTTGTAGGGACATGGATGAAACTGGAAAACATCATTCTCAGTAAACTATCGCAAGGACAAAAAAACCAAACACCGCATGTTCTCACTCATAGGTGGGAATTGAACAATGAGAACTCATGGACACAGGAAGGGGAACATCACACTCTGGGGACTGTTGTGGGGTTGGGGGAGGGGGGAGGGACAGCATTAGGAGATATACCTAATGCTAAATGACGAGCTAATGGGTGCAGGAAATCAACATGGCACATGGATACATATGTAACAAACCTGCACATTGTGCACATGTACCCTAAAACCTAAAGTATAATAAAAAAAGAAAAAAGAAAAGAAAATCTAGAAGAAATGGATAAATTCCTGGTCACGTACACCCTCCCAAGGCTAAACTAGGAAGAAGTTGAATCCCTGTATAGACCAACAACAGGCTCTGAAATTGAAGCAATAATTAATAGCCTACCAACCAAAAAAAGTCCAGGACCAGACAGATTCACAGCCAAATTCTACCAGAGGTACAAAGAGGAGCTGGTACCATTCCTTCTGAAACTATTCCAATCAATAGAAAAAGAGGGAATCCTCCTTAAATCATTTTATAAGGCCAGCACCATCCTGATACCAGAATCTGGCAGAGACACAACAAAAAAAGAGAATTTTAGACCAATATCCCTGATGAACATCGATGCAAATATCCTCAATAAAATACTGGCAAACCGAATCCAGCAGCACATCAAAAGGCTTATCCACCACGATCAAGTCAGCTTCATCCCTGGGATGCAAGGCTGGTTCAACATACACAAATCAATAAACATAATCCGTCATACAAACAGAATCAAAGACAAAAACCACATGATTATCTCAATAGATACAGAAAAGGCCTTCAACAAAATTCAGCAGCTCTTCATGCTAAAAACTCTCAATAAACTACGTATTGATTGAACGTATCTCAAAATAATAAGAGCTATTTATGACAAACCCACAGCCAATATCATACTGAATGGGCAAAAACTAGAAGCATTCCTTTTGAAAACTGGCAGAAGACAGGGATGCCCTCTCTCACCACTCCTATTTAACATAGTATTGGAAGTTTTGGCCAGGGCAATCAGGTGGTAAAAAGAAATAAAGGGTATTCAATTAGGAAAAGAAAAATTCAAATTGTCCCTGTTTGCAGATGACATGACTGTATATTTAGAAAACCCCATTGTCTCAGCCCAAAATCTCCTTAAGCTGATAAGCAACTTCAGCAAAGTCTCAGGATACAAAATCAATGTGCAAAAATCACAAATACTCCTATACACCAATAACAGACATACAGAGAGCCAAATCATGAGTGAACTCCCATTCACAATTGCTACAAAGGGAATAAAATACCTAGGAATCCAACTTACAAGGGATGTGAAGGATATCTTCAAGGAGAACTACAAACCACTGCTCAATGAAATAAAAGAGGACACATACAAATGGAAGAACATTCCATGCTCTTGGATAGGAAGAATCAATATTGTGAAAATGGCCATACTGCCCAAGGTAATTTATTCAATGCCATCCCCATCAAGTACCAATGACTTTCTTCACAAATTGGAAAAAAAAAAAAAACTACTTTAAAGTTCATATGGAACCAAAAAAGAGCCTGTATTGCCAAGACAATCCTAAGCAAAAAGAACAAAGCTGAAGGCATCACACTACCTGACTTCAAACTATACTACAATTCTAAGGAATTTCTATCTGTTCATCAGCTGACCAGTAAGTTAACTGAGTAGAGATTTCATGGCCACACATCTCTAAGAATAAAGACTTTTATAGAGTTACTTCAGAAATGTCACTAAGCAAACAAATTACATCAACTACAAGTAGCAACAATAAATCATGAGAAAGGAGGAGAGTCTGGTTTTTCAAGTTGCCATGTTATATTCTTAAAAATATCCAGTATTCAGCCCAGCGCACACTGGCTGGCTCACACCTATAATCCCAGCACTGTAGGAATCCAAAGTGGGCAGATCACTCGAGCCCAGGAATTCAAGACCAGCCTGGACAACATGGCGAAATCTGGTCTCTAGAAAAAAATTCAAAAACTAGCCAGGCATGGTGGCACACACCTGTGATCCCAGCTACTTGGGAGGGTCACTTGAGCCCAGGAGGCTGAGGTTACATGGAGCTGTGATGATGCCACTGCACTTTCACCTGAGTGACAGAGTGAGATTCCTCTCAAAAAAAAAAAGAAGAAAAGAAAAAATATATATATACATATATGTATATATCCAATGTTCAACTACAACAAAAAATCACCAGACATGCAAAGAAACAAGAAACTATACACCATGCAGACATAGGAAAAAAGGCAACAAATAACAATTGTCCATGAGGAAGCCCAGGTGTTGGACTTACTGGACAAAGACTTTAAATCAGATACTTAACATGTGTTCAAAGAACTAAAGGAAACCATGTCTAAACAGCTTAAGGGCCGGGTGTGGTGTCTCGCACCTGTAATCCCAGCACTTTGGGAGGCCAAGGCAGGCAGATCACCTGAGGTCAGGAGTTTAAGACCAGCCTGACCAACACAGAGAAACCTCATCTCTACTAAAAAAATAGAAAATTAGCCAGGCATGGTGGCACATGCCTGTAATCCCAGCTACTTGGGAGGCTGAGGCAGGAGAATCACTTGAACCTGGGAGGTGGAGGTTGCGGTGAGCCAAGATCATGCCATTGCACTCCAGCCTGGGCAACAAGAGTGAAACTCCATCTAAAAAAAAATAAAAATAAAAAAATAACTTGAGGAACATATGAGAATGATATCTAGCCAAATAGAGAGGGTAGAAGAGGTGAGAGAAAGAATACTATGGCAGCCCAGAGACAGTGAATGTGTGGAAGAACCTGCGGTCTCTGGTTAAGAGAGCAGCCAACTATGGAGCCGGGCACAGTGGCTCATGCCTGTAATCCCAGCACTTTGGGAGGCCGAGGCAGGTGGATCACCTGAGGCCAGGAATTCGAGACCAGCCCGGCCAACGTGGCGAGACCCCATCTCTACTAAAAATGCAGAAATTAGCCAGATGTGGTGGTGTGCACCTGTAATCCCAGCTACTCAGGAGGCTGAGGCAGGAGAATCACTTGAAACTGGGAGGTGGAGGTCGCAGTGAGCCAAGATTATGCCACTGCACTCCCACCTGGATGAGAGTGAGACTCTGTCTCAAAAAAGAAAAAAAAAGGGAGAGAGCAGCCAACTACTGCAACTAAGCAGAGAGGAATCTGGGAGAAGAATACCCTGACATTTCTTTCCTCCAGCCCTCTCTGTCCTGCCAGTGCCTCCCATGGGCCAAACCCAACCAGAAGCCAGAGGTCACCAAGCCTGTCAGTGTGGTCCGTTTAGGCTGGTCCCTTGAGATAGAGCAGAATGGAGAAGAGTGGACCTTTTGAAACAATTGGAAGATACTGCATATAAAGCACAAACCGTATTTTTCTGGAGAATCTCATGATGTCAGCCCTACCACCATTGTTTAGCTTACTCTTCTTTTTCCAGTTCCCTGAGGCATAAAGTTAGATTATTGATTTGGGATCTTTCTTTTTTTGATATAAGCATTTACAGCTACGAATTGTCTTCTAAGCACTGCTTTTCTGCATCCCATAAGTATTATGTCATACCTGTATTTTCATTCATCTCTTAAGTATTTTCTAATTTATCTTGTACTTTCTTCTTTGACCCATTGGCTAAGAATATGTTGTTTAATTCTTGCATATTTATGAATTTTTTCTTTTGTTGCTAATTTCCATTTTATTCTACATGTTCACAGAAGATATTTTGGACAATTTCAATTTGTCACCAGAGATTAATAAAACTATGTATACTACTAAACCACAATAAAACACCACTGCACATCTACTAGGATACCTATAATTTTTTTACTTGACAAATGACAAACTGTATATATTTATTGTGTATAATATTATGGCTATAGTTTTTTAAAACAGAAATAACAAGTGTTGGCAAGGATGTGCAAAAATTGGAATTCTCATACACTGCCAGTGGGATTGTAAAATGATGCAGCCGCTGTGGAAAACTCGTTGGCAATTCCTCAAGAAGTTAAACATAGAGTTGCTTTATCATCTAGCCATTCCTCTCCTAGTTACATATTCAGAGGGACCCAAAACAGCGACTCAAAGACATACTTGTACACTGTGTTTATAGCAGCATTGTTCACAACAGCCAACAGGTGGAAATAGGTCATGTCCACCAACAGGACAACAGATAAACAAATTGTGATATATCCATACAATGGAATATTATTCAGCCATAAAAAGGAGTGACATTCTGACACATGCTACAACATGAATGAACCTTGAAAATGTTATGCTAAGTGGAATAAGACATACACAAAATGACACATATTGTATGTTTCCACTTAGATTCTATATCTACAACAGGCAAATTCATAAGGACAGAAAGTAGATTAGAAGTTACCAGAGACAGCCAGGCATGGTGGCTCATGCTGTAGTCTCAGCACTTTGGGAGGCCGAGGTGGGCAGATCGCGAGTTCAGGAGTTCGAGACCAGCCTGGCCAACATGGTGAAACCCCATCTCTACTAAAAATACAAAAATTAGCCAGGCATGGTGCCGGGCACCTGTAATCCCAGCTGCTCAGGAGGCTGAGGCAGGAGAATCACTTGAGCCCGGGAGGCAGAGGTTGCAATGAACCCTGATCACGCCATTGCACTCCAGCCTTGGCGAACGAGCAAGTCCCCATCTCAAAAAAAATAAAATAAAATAAAATAAAATAAAATAAAAAGAAGTTACCAGAGACTAAATTTGGGAGGCTGAGGTGGGCAGATCACCTGAGATCAGGGATTCGAGACCAACCTGGCCAACATAGTGAAACCCCATCTCTACTAAAAATACAAAAATTAGCCGGGCGTGGTGGCACATGCCTGTAATCCTAGCTACTCAGGAAGCTGAGGCAGGAGAGTCACTTGAACCCAGGAGGCAGAGGTTGCAGTGAGCCAAGGTCATACCACTGCACTCCAGCCTGGGCAACAGAGCAAGACAAAAGAAAGAGAGAAAGGAAAGAAAGAAAGAA
>NW_026652632.1:28319-30267 GCF_009828535.3 Hylobates moloch
CACTCCAGCCTGGGCGACAGAATCAGAGTCCATAAAAAAAAAAAAAAAGAAAAAAAAAAGGAAGGAAGGAAGGAGAAAAAAAAAGAGAAAGAAAGAGAGAAAGGAAAGAAAGAAAGAAAGAAAGAAAGAAAGAAAGAAAGAAAGAAAGAAAGAAAGAAAGAAAGAAAGAAAGAAAGAGAGAGAGAGAGAGAGAGAGAGAGAGAGAAAGAAAGAAAGAAAGAAAGAAAGAAAGAAAGAAAGAAAGAAAGAAAGAAAGAGGGAGGGAGGGAAAGAAAGAGAGAAAGAAAGAAAGAAAAAGAAGGAAAGAAAGTTACCAGACACTGAGAGGCAGAGGCAATAGATAGTCACTGCTTGATGGGCACAGGGTTTTAGTTGGAAATGATGAAAAAGTTTGGAAATACATGATGGTGATGGCTGCACAACACCGTGGATGTATTTAATGCCTCCACTGAACTGGACCCTTAAAAATGGTTAAGATGGAAAGTCATATGTTACTTAGTTTTTTGCCACAATAAAAAAAATTTGTTCAGTTGCCCTTTATCTTTTTTCTCCCATCACACATTGAAGAAATAAAGGATCTAAGGGGAAGAGAGCTCAAGGCTAATCATGAACACAAAGTGCTTTATTATTCATAAATTGTATTGTGTATGTTTGGGGCTTACAACCTGACATTATAAAATACGTAGACATAATAAATTGCTCACTAGAATGAAGCAGATTAATCTATGTATCATCTTATATGTAAATTTTTTTTGTGACGAGAGCACCTAAAATAATATTCTTTAACGAAAGTCCCCAACACAATACGCTTTTTTTTTTTTTTTTTTTGAGACGAAGTCTCACTCTATTGCCCAGGCTGCAGTGCAGTGGCACGATCTTGGATCACTGCAACCTCCACCTCCCAGGTTCAATCTCAGCCTCCCAAGTAGCTGGGATTACATGCGCCCCACCACCATGCCCAGCTAATTTTTGCATTTTTAGTAGAGATTGGGTTTCACCATGTTGGCCAGGCTGGTCTTGAACTCCTGACCTCAAGTGATCCACCTGCCTCCGCCTCCTAAAGTGCTAGGATTACAGGCGTAAGCCACAGCACCTGGCTTAATACACTTTTATTAATTTTAGTTATCATGTTATACCTTAGATCTCTAGGCTTGTTCATCCTACACATACACAATGTGTATCCTTTGACCACATCACCCCATTTCCTCCTCTGGGACTGCTACCCTTGTGGTAACCACTCTTCTGTATTCTATCTTTGTATATTTGACTTTTTTAAAGATTCCACCTATAAGTGAGATCATGCAATACTTTTCCTTCTGTGTCTGGCTTATTTCACGTAGCATAATGCCCTCCAGGTCCATCCATCCATGTGTGGCAAAGGCAAAATCTCCCTTTTTAAGGCTGAATAATATTCCCTGGCATGTATGCCACATTTTCTTCATTCATTCATCCATGACAGACACTTAGGTTGTTTCTGTATCTTGGCTTATTTCATTTAAGGTATGAGAGTGATCCAGGTGGGGAAACTGAGTCTGAAGACGCACACACATTAATGGAAACCCTACAGCAGCATGAAACATAGAGCAGGTCCTTACTTAAAAACCCCACGGCTCCGCGCCAGGGTCCTCCTCAGAACCACCCTCACCTCCTTGTTCCGCAGAGTGTACACCACAGGGTTCAGCAGCGGCGTCACCACCGTGTAGAACACGGCCACCAGGCGGTCCTGGTCGGGGTTGGCCCTGGACTCCGGACGCAGGGAGATGATGGAAGCGCAGCCAAAATGCACCACGACCATGGTGACGTGGGCCGCGCAGGTGGAGAAGGACTTGCGCCGGCCGGCGGCTGAGGGAATCCTCACGATGGCAGCCACGATGAAGGCATAGGAGAGGAGGATCGGGACGAAGGACATCAGCACCACCAGGACGCTCAGGAAAAAGATGCCCAGCGC
>NW_026652633.1:0-8072 GCF_009828535.3 Hylobates moloch
ATGGTGACGTTGCCACCGAGGGTGACCAGGTAGGTGAGGAAGAACAGGGTGAAGAGTGTGGTCCTCAGGTGTGGGAGGTTGGAGAATCCCACCAGCAGGAACTCTGTCACCAGCCAGGTCCCATTTTCCTGCTGCTTCTCAAGAGCCTCAGAGGAAACAACAGAATACATAAAATAGAGCAATTGATAAGGGTCCGATGTGCATCAGGGACCAGTGGGGAAGGATGACCATTCCCGCATTACAAAAACTGAAAGGGATACTCAGGGACAAGTCCTTTGTTTTCATAATATTACCCAGCTAGCAAGTAACTATTCCACAGATAAGAAAACCACATGGCCAGGCATGGTGGCTCATACCTGTAATCCCACCACTTTGGGAGGCTGAGACAGGAGCACTGCTTCAACCCAGGAATTCGAGACAAACCTGGATAATATAGTAACATCCCATCTCTACGCAAAATTTAAAAAAAAATAGCTAGGTGTGGTGATATGCACCTGTAGTCACAGTTACTCAGGAGGTTGAGGTAGGAGGATGGCTTGAGCCCAAGAGTTCAAGGCTCCAAGGCTCCAAGTCTCCAGTAAGCCATGACCATGCCACTGCACTCCAGCCTGTGCAACAGAGCCAGACCCTACCTTCAAGGAAGGAGGGAACAAAGGAAAGAATAAAGGAAGGAAGGAGGGAAGGAAGGAAGGAAGGAAGGAGAAAGAGAAGGAGAAGGGGAAGGGGAAGAAGAAGGAGTAGGGGAAGGGGAAGGGAAGAAAAAAGAAAGAGAAGGAAGGAAGGAAAAGAAGGAAGGAAGGAAGGAAGGAAGGAAGGAAGGAAGGAAAAGAGGGAGGGAGGGAAAGAAAGGGAAAGAAAAAAGGAAAGAAAGAAGGAAAGAAAGAAAGAAAAGAAAGAAAAAGAAAGAAAGAAAGAAAGAAAAGAAAGAAAGAAAGAAAGAAAGAAAGAAAGAAAGAAAGAAAGAAAGAAAGAAAATAAAATCACAGGACTCTATAAGGAAATGATATTTGATGTGTAAGAGGAAGATGGTAGGAATGCCTTAGTTTGAGTTTCCCTAGAAATGGATGCTTGATAATGATTCAAGGGCAGATATTCTATCTGGGAGATGATTTCAAACAACACGGGTGGAAAGGTAGGAAAGTGAGAGGGAAGAGTGACAGCCAATAAAATATGTATCATCAAGGAAGTTACTTCTGTGAGCAACTGGAATTTAATCCTATGTGGGAAATGCAGAAAAGTGTCAAGGAATAAAAAGCTCAATGTTATCCCACCCGAGGCATGAGGGAGCTGAGGGATGTGGCCACCCAATACCATTAGTCTACGGTTGAGGGTTTCTCCCAGGAGGCATTAATGTCCCAGCACTTGCTGCTTGCTATGTGTACAGAAAATTCAAAGTCTGGCTGCTCAGCAAAAAACAATGACAGCCATGGAGATGTGGGTGAGAAGTTTACAGGGTCTGCTATAGTCCACGTGAAAAGAATGCCCTAGGAAGGCAAAGACTGCAACATTGATACCTGAAATGAACCAAATAACATTTTCAGGAAGGTGAGGTCGGCAAGATTGCGGAATAGAAGTTTTCTGCCTTTGTTCCCTTCACCTACCAGAAATCTGCTAGCAACTATTCAAAGGCAAGAATTCTATCATTCATATCCAGACCTTAGGAGTGAGGCTGAGATGCCCCCTTGGACTGAAGAATTAAAAAAAAAAAAAAGTCATGGTGAAACAATAAGAGGAATGGTTTTCTTTGACCACACTGCCCCCTCCATGAGGCTGCAGGACACCATAGCTGAGAGTCCCCCTGGGCCCATAGTTTCTGCGGTGGTAGGGTTGGGCTGGAGGTGGATGTGCAACTTCCCCACCATTCTGGAACCCTTTGTAGATGGCTCGCTCCTATAGCATCCCACTTGAAATATTGGGAATGGTGGCAGGGCTGGACCATCTGGAGTCAGGACAAAGAACAGGGGGTAAGGGGCTCATAGGAACCAGCTCGTGGATTTTGGTGCTGCTCTGCATTCCCACCAGCAGAGATGCCACACCATAAAAACTAGCCAACAGCATCATGTGCAGGAAACATGGTGCAAATTCCTAACAATAGTACTGCCCAGCCAGGGAAGGCAACTTCCAACCATGCCTGATCGGAGACAATTGCAGAGCCCAGGCCTACATGACGGCAGAGCCCAGCCAGTGGTCTTATCAGGCTCTGGAGCACAGTCAGAAGAAATACCATTCAATCTCAGAGGACAGGAAGCAACTCAAGTCGAATTAGAGAACTCACCAAATTTGCCTGTCTGGGGTTGCAACCAGCCAGCATATCCAGAATCCCAAACTAGACTACATAGTAAAGGTCTATCACCACCAAACAACACTTGCAGAGACTGGAAGGGATGTCCATCTCCTATCTGCATAAAGACACCAGGTTTATGAAAAACCAGAGAAATGTGACACCACCAAACAAAAAACTAATAAAGCTCCAGTAATGGATCCAGAAGAAAAGGAAATCTATGATATGACTGAAAGAGAATTCAGAATAATTGTCTTGAAGAAGTTCAAAGAACTATAAGAAAATACAGATGGAAAACTGAATGAAATTTAAAACAAAAATGAACAAATTTAGAAGTTTGGCAAAGAAATAGAAACTATTAAAAGAACAAATAGAAATCATAGAGATTTTAAAATATAGTAACTGAACCGATAAACTCAATACAAAGTAACAGTAAGAATGTAGAAATGTTTTGTGTGATCAAAGTGAAGTTATAGCTTAAAATAACTTTTTATAACAGATGTGTTTTACAAGATTCATGATAACCCCGAAGCAAAAACCTATAATAGATACACAAAAAATTAAAAGGAAGAAATCAGTGCTTACTTTGACAACACATATACTAAAATTGGAATGATACGGAGATTAGCATAGCCCCCGCACAAGGATGAAATGCACATTCATGAAAGGTTCCAATATAAAATTGGTTTTAAAAGAAAGGAATCAAAATATACCACTAGAGAAAATCATTTAAGCACAAAGAAAAACTGTAAGAGGAAGAAACAAAAATAATTTATGAAACAACTAGAAAACAAGAAAATGACAATAGTAAGTCCTTGCCTATCAATAATTACCTTGAATGTAAATGAATTAAATTCTCCAAGCAAAAGACATAGAGTGAGTGAATGGATAGAAAGGAAGACCTAATCATTTGCTGCCTGCAAGAGACTCACTTCAATTCTAACGACACACATGGAATGAAAGTGAGGGGATAGAATAAGATATTCCCTTAAAATGAAGCCAAAAAAGAGCACAGGTAATGATACTTAAATCAGAAAAAAAAAATAGGCTTTAAATTGAAAACTGAAAAGACAAAGACATTTTATAATGATAAAGGGGTCAATTCAGCAAGAGGATACAACAATTGTAAATATATATAATACACAAAACAGTGGAATATCTAAATGTATAAAACACATATTCTCTGAGGGATTCATGCCATGAAAAAGTACTAAGTTTGACTTGAAATCTTCAGAAACTAAAGCAAAATGAAGTCCCAACCCAAAAAACTCACTCCACTTGGCAAATCCAGATCTAAGAAAAAGCATACTGGCAGAGATGACCCAAATATGTCTCTGAAACAGGCGTATTTACAGCAAAGTAAGCAGTAGCAGAGAGAAGAACAGAACCTTTTATAGAGACAACGATAGAAAGTCAATTACATGAAAGACTTCATGGAGAAAAAAGTAATTGAATATGACTATTTAAAAAGTATAATTCCAAGGCCAGGCACAGTGGCTCATGCCTATAATCCCAGCACTTTGGGAGGCCAAGGTGGGCAGATCAGTTGAGGTCAGGAGTTCGAGATCAGCGTGGCCAACATGGTGAAACGCCATCTTTACCAAAATATACAAAAATTGGACAGGCATGGTGCTGTGTGCCTGTAGTTCCAACTATTCAGGAGACTGAGGTGGGAGAATCACTTGAACCCAGGAAGCAGAGATTGTAGTGAGCTGAGATCACACCACTGCACTCCAGCCTGGGTGAGAGAGAGACTCTGTCTCAAAATAAAAATAAATAAAATAAAATAAAAAGTATAATTCCTGAACACGACAAAATATTGTTAAATTGAAACAAACTTATAATCAAATCACAAACTAAAAAAGTTGTCCAGCCAGTAGTCATATCAGGCTATAGAGCACAGTCAGAAATACCATTCTGGCCTGGTGCGGTTGCTCATGCCTGTAATCCCAGCACTTCAGGAGGCAGAGGTGGGTGGATCACCTGAGATCAGGAATTTGAGACCAGCCTGACCAGCATGAAGAAACCCCATCTCTACTAAAAATGCAAAATTAGCCAGGTGTGGTGGCGTGTGCCTGTAATCCCAGCTACTCAGGATGCTGAGGCAGGAGAATCACTTGAACCAGGGAGGCAGAAGTTGCAGTGAGCCACGATAGCACCATTGCACTACAGCCTGGGCAACAAGAGTGAAACTCCATCTCAAAAAAAAAAAAAAAAATCCACCTCAGAGGACAGGAAGCAACTCAGCCCAATTAGGGAACAATTAACAAAATAGCAATAGTAGATTCTAAAACATGTTTACCTCTCACAAAGCAAACCAATCATTAAGCCGAAACACCGAGGCCCACCCACCCAACATTCGTGGAGTTCAAATAAAGGCTCGCATATCATGTGACAATATTTAAACTTAAAAGTGAAGCTAACAAATAGTCCAATGAAATATGTTCTAACTCACCACACTGAGAAACATACCTTCATAATAACATAACATGCCAGATTTCAATTTCAAGTTTCTGGACTCTTCAGAGATCCCCTCCATGGTGTGATGCTGTGGGAAGCACCCTGAGCCTGTTCCTGGCCCATGGCTTGCCCCCTTTCTCTTCCTACCCCAGGTACCATCCAGTATTGCAAGGGGCCAAATGTGTATGTGTACAGATATCCCAACCATGCACACTCCAGATGCAGCTACACCCTCCACCAGCCACCACCGCTCCACCACATCCAAGGAATGACACCCCAGCGGTGTGGTTCATATCAGAGGGATGTAGTCAAGGAAGAGATCTGCTCTTTGACCCTGCTAGTGGCTTGAAGGCACCTAGACAGGGAATGCTGGGGTCCTGCAGAGCATTGTCTACAAAGAGATTCAAGGTCAACACATACTCTTGGCTTCATGGACTCTTCACCCTTTGGGGTGGGGTAGGACAGAGTAGGGTCTGAGTAGAGTCCTCAGAACCATCAATGCCAGGGCAGGGCCCCTCTTGCTCAAAGCTAACAGTGGTCCTCTAATACCCCAGTACAAAATCAGCAGATGACCCTGATTTCATCATAATATAATGTGTACATGGATTGAAACATCAAACTCTACTCTGTAAGTACATAGAATTATTATGTATCTGCTCAGCTAATTCCACCTGTAGATTTTTCTCATTGAAAAATGATCTCAGCTGGGTGTGGTGGCTTATGCCTGTAATCTCAATACTTTGGGACACCAAAGCACGAGGATTGCTTGAGCCCAGGAGTTCAAGACCAGCCTGAGCAAGATCGTGAGACCCCCCCATTTCTACAAAATAAAAAATTAGCCAGGTAGGGTGGCAGGTGCCTGTAATCCCAGCTACTCAAGAAGCTGAGATGGGAGGATCATTTGGGCCTGGGAGGTTGAGGCTGCAGTGAGTCATGATCAGGCCACTGCACTCTAACCTGGGTGGCAGACTGAGATGCTGTCTCAAGAATAAAAAGAAAAAGAAAAATGATCTCACTTATATGTATAGGAATTTTCATTGTAGCATTATTTAAATATTTTTAAAGAGGACACAGCCTAAGGGTGCTATAGGAAAATGTCCTTACAACAGTTAAGAGTAAAACAAAATAGTAACACTCTAACTGAAAAAGAAGTGAAGTATAAATATAATAAGAGCTGCCAGGCACAGTGGCTCACACCTGTAATCCCAGCACTTTGGGAGGGCAAGAAGAGTGGATCGTTCGAGCTCAGGAGTTTGACACCAGCCTGGGCAATATGGCAAAATTCCATCTCTACAAAAAAGAAAAAATATAAAAAATTAACAAAGCATGGTGGCACGCACCTATAGTCCCAGCTACTCAGGAGGCTGAGGTGGGAGGATCGCTTGAGCCCAGGAGGTTGAAGCCACAGTGAGTGGAGATCACACCACTACACTCCTGCTTGGGCAACAGAATAAGACTCTGTCTCAAAAAACAATAACAGTGCATGGCACATGTATACATATGTAACCAACCTGCACATCGTGCACATGTACCCTAAAGTATAATAATAATAAAATTTAGAAAAATAATAATAATAGTAATAAGAGCCATGACTTGGGAAGCATTCTTATATATGTGTTGTGTAAGAATGGAATATCAAACAGTAAAAATCTGATATTCACATACATTCTTTACACTTTCTTGAATTTCCCACATTTTCTGCATCAATTGCTAATTTGTATCAATAAAAGAAATAACATTTCCTAGAGGAATTTTTTTCTTAATAAACTCTTTTCTTGTTTATTTATTCTGTTTTGTTGTTGTTGTCGTTTGTGTTGTTTTTGAGATGGAGCCTCGCTCTGCCGCCCAGGCTAGAGTGCAGTGGCGCGATCTCGGCTCACTGCAACCTCCGCCTCCCCGGTTCAAGCCAGTCTCATGTCTCAGCCTCCGGGGTATCTGGGACTACAGGCTAATTTTTTGTATTTTTAGTAGAAATGGAGTTTCACCATATTGGCCAGGCTGATCTTGAACTCCCGACCTCAGGTGATCTGCCTACTTTTGCCTCCCAAAGTGCTGTGATTACAGGCATGAGCCACTGCGCCCAGCATCTTTTCTTGTTTTTATTTATTTATTTATTTATTTAATTTTTTGAGACGGAGTCTCGCTCTGCCGCCCAGGCTGGAGTGCAGTGGCGCAATCTCGGTTCACTGCAAGCTCCGCCTCCCGGGTTCACGCCATTCTCCTGCCTCAGCCTCTCCGAGTAGCTGGGACTACAGGCGCCTGCCATCACGCCCGGCTAATTTTTTGTATTTTTAGTAGAGACGGGGTTTCACCGTGGTCTCGATCTCCTGACCTCGTGATCCGCCCGCCTCGGCCTCCCAAAGTGCTGGGATTACAAGCGTGAGCCACCGCGCCCGGCCTCTTTTCTTGTTTTTAAAGACATTTGATCAGTCAAGTTAGAGGACTATGTAGGAAGAAACCTTTAGACTGAACTCCAAATATGGAAGGAGCCAGCTTTAGGCTAAACTTAATTTGACAGAATAGATAAACAGATCAGTGAAACATCATAGAGAGTCCAGAAATCGGCCCACAGACATATGCAGTCAGTTGACATTTGACAAAGGTAAAAGGTAATTCAGTGGGAAAAGGATAATCTTTTCAACAAATGGTGCTTGAAGAATTGTATACCCCTATGCAAAAAGTGAACTTCATTTTACTTTTATTTTTGAAAAACTTTTTCCCGATGAACCTTTTACACTCCTAAAAAGTGAACTTCAATCTATACCATGCACCATATAGAAAAATTAACTTAAAAGGGATCGTAGGATTAGTATAACACCTAATATTGTAAAATTTCTAGAAGAAAATGTTGGAGAAAATCTTTGTGACCTTGGGTCATGCAATGATTTCTTAGAGACAACACCAGAAGAAGTCCATAAAAGTAAAATTTGATAAATTGGACTTCAGAAAATTTAAGAATTTCTGCTCTTCTGGCTGGGCATGGTGGCTCACCCCTGTAATCCCAGCACTTTGGGAGGCCAAGGTGGGCGGATCACTTGAGGTCAGGAGTTGGAGACCAGCCTGGCCAACATGGTGAAACCTGGTGTCTACTAAAAATAGAAAAAAATAGGAGGGCATGGTGGGGCACACCTATAATCCCAGCTACTCAGGAGCCTGAGGTAGGAGAATTGTTTAGGAGGTGGAGGTGGCAGTGAGCTGAGATCGTACCACTGTACTGCAGCCTGGGTAACAGAGTGAGACAAGAAAGAAAAAGAGAAAGAAAGAGAAAAAGGAAGAGAGAAAGAAAGAGAAAAAGGAAGGAAGGAAGAGAGAGAGAGAGAGAAAGAAAGAA
>NW_026652633.1:8172-28212 GCF_009828535.3 Hylobates moloch
AAAGAAAGAAAGAAAGAAAGAAAGAAAGAAAGAAAGAAAGAGAGAGAGAGAGAGAGAGAGAGAGAGAGAAAGAAAGAAAGAAAAAAAGAAAGAAAGAAAGAAAGAAAGAAAGAAAGAAAGAAAGAAAGAAAGAAAGAAAAGGGAGGGAGGGAGGGAAGGAAGGAAGGCAGGAAGGAAGGGAGGGAAGGAAGGAGAGAAAGAAGGAAGGAAAGAAACAAAGGAAAGGTTTGGAGGAATAAGTGGAAGGCTAATTTAAAAAAAAGAAAAAGGAAAGCATGTGTATGTATGAAGACTTACATGTACATGAATGTTCATAGCAGCCTTATTTGTGAAGCTGGAAAGAATTCGAATATCTATTAACAAGTGAATGGATAAAGTAACTGTGGCATATACATACAAGGGCATATTTCTCAGCAATAAAAAGAATGAACTATTGATACACCCCCCCCCCAAAAAAAAGAGCTAGACAGAGGAGGAAGCCAAGGGTTGAGACAAAGAATGCAAAATGTGCTAAAACCATTTGTAACTAAAGTTTTAATAAATAATCTGAAGGGCAAGAGCCTGTGGAAGAGACCCTTTATGGTATCATCACTGGCTTTCCTCAGGTATAAGTCAGCCCCCTCTTGGGCATCATACAAAGGGGAATTGGAAAGGAAACCCCCCTCAATATCTGCTCAGTGTAGGAATGTCCTCTACCACAATTTTTCTGCCTCCACTTGCTTGCCTCCAGTGATGGGAGGGTCACTACCTGTAAAAAAAAAACTGCTCATTACCTAGAGCAGAAATCTCATGCTCAAGGACAGCCCCTCAGTGAACAGCAGCAAAAAGTAGAGCTTTGTAGTCTCACAAGCCTGGATTTGAATGTTGGTGACTTCACTTACCGGGGATGGTGTGACTTTAGCCAGCAAATTTTGCCCCTCTGAGCCTAATCTGTGAAAGTGGAGATTGATCCTGTGAACTTATGGGTAATAGTAAGGAAGATGCCCTGATAGTGAGGAGCAGGTGAATCTTTTGGTCTCTTACTTCTTTTTTTTTTTTTAGATGGAGTTTCACTCTTATTGCCCAGGCTGAAGTGCAATGGCGCAATCTTGGCTCACTGCAACCTCCACCTCCCGGGTTCAAGTGATTCTGCTGCCTTAGCCTCTCGAGGCTGGGATACAGGCATGCGCCACCAACTCCAGCTGATTTTGTATTTTTAGTAGAGACGGGGTTTCTCCATGTTGGTCAGGCTGGTCTCAAACTCCCAACCTCAGGTGATCCGCCTGCCTTGGCCTCCAAAAGTGCTGGGATTACAGGCATGAGCCACCGCACCTGGCTTGGTCTCTAACTTCTTGTGGGGACACCTGGGATTCTTATTCTCTGCTCTGCATTGCTTGAGAAGCAGAGCATAGCAGGTATAATTTGCCCACATTCTCAGTCCTGGCATCAGAATTGGAACTCAGGAGTCTGTCTCTGGAGGCTGTGCTTTCCGGACTGTGAGTTTCAGCGGCTCACCTTTCATTCCACACATCTTCATGAACAGCTCCTCTGTGCCAGGTGCTGCTGAGAGCATGAGGACACAGCAGGGAACTAAATGGGCAGAGATCCCTGCCCTGGAGGAGCAGAAGATACTAGGGGAGGCAGCCGGGCAATAAGCCACAAAGAGGATAACTCAACAAGTGAGTTACATCAGAGCTAAGTGCTAGAAACAGGAGATCAGGTGCAGTGGCTCACACCTGGAATCCCAGCACTTTGGGAGGCTGAGACAGGCAGATCACTTGAGGGCAGGCGTTCAAGACCAGCCTGGCCAACATGGTGAAACCCTATCTCTACTAAAAATACACACAAAAAATTAGTCAGACGTGGTGTAATCCCAGCTACTTAGAAGGCTGAGGCACAAGAGTCAGTTGAACCCAGGAGGCAGAGGTTGCAGTGAGACGAGATCGTACGACTGCACTCCAGCCTGGGTGACAAGACTCTGTCAAAAAAACAAAAACAAAAACAAACAAACAAAAAAACACCAGGCGAGGTGGCTCACACCTGTAATCCCAGCACTTTGGGAGACTGAGGCAAGTGGATCACAACTTCAAGAGATCGAGACCATCTGGCCAACATGGTGAAACCCTGTCTCTACTAAAAACACAAAACAATTAGCTGGGTGTGGTGGCGCATGCCTGTAGTCTCAGCTACTTGGGAGGCTGAGGCAGGAAAATCACTTGAACCCAAGAGGCGGAGGTTGCAGTGAGCTGAGATTGTGGCACTGCACTCCAGCCTGGCAACAGAGCAAGACTCCATCTCAAAAAATAAATAAACAAATAAAAAATTTAAAAAATTTTAAAAAGCTAAGCTAAGTGCTAGAAACAGGAAAAACAGAGTACTTAAAGGGAGAGCTGGGGAGTCTGAGGAGGGTGGCAAATTTTAATAGGAAAGGTCTTTTTGAAGTTTAATTGCAATCAGACCAGAATTTCTCCTTGTTAACCCCCTCTCTTAATTTTCCAATCTTACCTCTAGGCTGGGTCAGGGTGGCTTCTCCAGCCAGACAAAGACCCCAAATTCACAACTGAAGGAAATGAGGAAATGGGTCAAGAGGGAGGAGTGCCTTCCAGGTAGACACGACAGCCTGTGCAAAGGCCCTGTGGCTAGAAGATGAACAGCAAGGGGAACCAGCGACATAGAGTGAGGGAGAGGGAGCAGGTGAGGACAAGGAGGTACCAGGGGTATGTTGCATCGGGGTTTGTAGGCCACAGGTAGGACCTGGCATTTACCCCAAGTGAGGTGGGAGCCACTTAGAGAGTTCTAACCTCCTCTGGAGGGTTCTAAGCAGAGGAGGGACATGCTCGGGCTCAGGTGCTCCCAGGTGCCCTCTGGCAGCTGTGGGAGAACAGAGTGTGAGTGACACATTGGAGACCAGGTAAGAGTCAACTAGGCTGGTCTAGGTCAATGACAATGGGACCAGCGTGGACTAGGGTGAGGACCATGGGGATGGGGAGAAGTGACCCATTTGGACAGATTCTGAAGATGGAGCCCAGTGAATTTCCTGATGGGTTAGAAATGTGTTGAGAGAAAGAACAGGTGGAGGAGCTGGCACGCAGTTCACCTAGCGGGGCAGAAAGGACTCTGTCCATCTCAGGGTGGCTGGGGGTGGCGACTGACAGAGCCCAGCACTCGAAAACCAGCAGCTTGGCCTCTCTCCACTCTGATCTTGGAGGTGGTATCTGCCCCAGACTCCTGTGCCCACCCCATACAGAAGGAAGAAGAAAGGAAGAAACCCCGAATGTGGCTGAACAATAACCCTGCAAAAGCCGAGGAGCTGTGACTGAATTTGCCACTAGATGTCCAGATGCTGCTTTCCTGTCTGGGCAGGCAAAGGGTCTAATCAAAACAAGGTTAATTTACAGACGAATAATATTCCTTATTTGCCTACCTGGAACCCGTAAAACTTGCACCCACAGTCCAGGCGTGGTGGCTCACACCTGTAATCCTAGCAGTTTGGGAGGCTGAGGCAGGTGGATCACCTTAGGTCAGGAGTTCGAGACCGGTCTGGCCAACATGGTGAAACCCCATCTCTACTAAAATGAAAAATAAAAAAATTAGCTGGGTGTGGTAGCACATGTGTGTAATCCCAGCTACTCGAGAGGCTGAGGCAGAAGAATCACTAGAACCCGGGAGGCAGAGGTTACAGTGAGCCGACGTCATACCACCGCACTCCAGCCTGGGCAACCCAGAGCAAGACTCTGTCTAAAAAATAATAATAATAAAAATAATGAAAAATTGCACCCATTGAGAGCACCCAGGCCAGCTGCTTGCTTGGTGGGAGAGTGACAGGAGACAGCCAGGAGATGCTGAGACCAGGGCCGGAGGCCAATGCCACCTCCACGATGAGAGTGAGAAAAGCACTGTTGTGAGCTACTGGGAGTGCAGAAGGTGAGAAATTCATGGGATTCAGATCGAGAGTCCTTCCTTTTCTGCTTTCTTTGCATCAGGTCGTCTCCCAAAGATGGAGCCCCTTCTCCTCCACTTTGAGCCACAAATGAACACATGTGAGTGAGTGTGTGTGTGTGTGAGCACGCGTGTGTGTGCACGCACATGTGAGTGTCCATAAAGCTCCAGGGCACAGGCACGTTCACATCTCAAATGCTCAGACCACTCGTGAGCACCATATATGTTCCCTGTCTGCTTGCACACTAGTGTGCACCACGGTGCAATGTCTGGGTGTGCTTAACTTTGGAGAGGTCTCTTTGAGATTTCCCCAGAGGCTCCCCCTTCCTAACCTGGACAGAATTCATATTCCCCTCCACCCCGTACCCTTATCTGCAAAAGAAAGAACTGAACACTTTTCCAGCAAACTCCTTTCAAATGCATTACTGCTCGCCGCTTCCTCTTCTTCTTCTTCTTTTTTTTTTTTTTGACGGAGTCTCACTCTGTCGCCCAGGCTGGAGTGCAATGGCACGATCTCAGCTCACTGCAACCTCTGCCTCCCGGATTCAAGAGATTCTCTTGCCTCAGCCTCCTGAGTAGCTGGGATTACAGGCACCTGCCACCATGCCTGGCTAATTTTTGTATTTTTAGTAGAGATGAGGTTTCACCATGTTGGTCAGGCTGGTCTCGAACTCCTGACCTCAGGTGATCCACCTGCCTTGGCCTCCCAAAATGCTTAGATTACAGGTGTGAGCCACTGCACCTGGCCTCACCGCATCATCTTAATGCTTAGTCAGTCTTCAATTTCTGCCTCCCCCCACTCATTTGTTGATCTCAACCCCAAGGCAAGGGATGGGCCGCTGTGGCCTCTCCAGCCAGGAAAAGGCCTTGAATTCACACTCACCATTGCCAAAGGAAGCTCCCGACGTGCCTGTCTACATCTCACATCACTTTCTACCTAAGAAGGAAGGGGCTGAGGACACAGGTTCTGTCAGAGCTGTAGTCCCCGCGGCTGCCATCCCAGGGACTCCCCGAACACTAACAAGCCCCACGGGGCCCAGGCTGCCTGCTCCTTGCTGGGATTTTCCCTCCAGGAACTCGAGACCCCTGGGTCAGCTTCCCCAGATCCCAGGCCCTGAATGCACAGAGAGGGAAAAGGACTAATTACCATTTTTATTTGTGGATGACAGTCAGAAACACACTCCTCACTGCATTGTTGCTCCTAGTACCCATTCGTGCTAGGCAAGGCTGCTTGCTGCCTTAAGGAAATGCAGCCTCAGGCCCTGCCCTCAAGAGAGGAAGGAAGGCCAGGTGCGGTGGCTTACACCTATAATCTCAGCACTTTGGGAGGCCATGGCGAGCAGATCACGAGGTCAGGAGTTCAAGACCAGCCTGGCCAACATGGTGAAACTCTGCCTCTACTAAAAATAAAAGAATTAGCCAGGCATGGTGCCGCGCTGCTGTAGTCCCAGCTACTCAGGAAGCTGAGGCAGGAGAATCGCTTGAACCCAGGAGGCGGAGGTTGCAGTAAGCCGAGATTGTGCCACTGCACTCCAGCTTGGGCAACAAGAGCAAGACTCCGTCTCAAAAAAAAAAAAAAAAAAAAAAAAAAAAAGAGGAAGGAAAAGGTAAATTACTTGATGTTATTCTACCAATGTTACCCAGGCTTAACATCTCTTAGTGACCTCAGCCTTCTCCATCCCTCCTTCTCTAGACAATTAGTCACCAAATCAGTATTCTTCCTCTCAAAATATTCTCTATCCCCTCATCTCCACACCAACTCAGGACTGCATCATTCTGACCTGTTGCAAGAACCTGCAGTGTCAACTCCCTCCAGTTTGACCTCTGTACTGGCCACCAGGACAGAAAGCTCAGGCTGTGTTCCTCGTCTACTCAAGCACCTTCCATGGCTCCCCATTACCCTCAGGTACAATTTAAAATTCCCCCATCTTTACATCCAAGACCCTTGTGATCTGACTCTTGCCACCTTCTTTCCTTCCAAATCTAACCGTTGTTCCACTCATAGCAACACTCACCCATTTATTAAATAAACAGCAAGGACCAGGTGCAGTGGCTCACACCTGTAATCCCGACACATTGGGAGGCCGAGGAGGGTGGATTGCATGAGGCCAGGAGTTTCAGACCAGCCTGGCCAACATAGTGAAACCACATCTCTACTAAAAAATACAAAGAAATTAGCTGAGTGTGGTGGTGCACTTCTGTAATCCCAGATATTTGGGAGGCTGAAGTGGGAGGATCACTTGGACCCAGGAGGTGGAGGTTGCAGTGAGCTGAAATTGCACGACTGCACTCCAGCCTGGGCAATGGAGTGAGACCCTGTCTCAAAAAAAAATTTTTGTGGGGCCAGGTGCGGTGGCTCATGCCTGTAATCCGAACACTTCAGGAGGCCAAGGCAGGCAGATCATGAGGTCAAGGGATCAAGACCATCCTGGCCAACTTAGTGAAACCCCATCTCTACTAAAAATACAAAACTTAGCCCGGCATGGTGGCAGGCACCTGTAATCTCAGCTACTCAGGAGGCTGAGGCAGGAGAATCACTGAAACCCGGGAGGCGGAGGTTGCAGTGAGCCGAGATCGCGCCACTGCACTCCAGCCTGGTAACAGAGTGAGACTCTGCCTCAAAAAAAGTTTTTTAATTTAAATAATTAATTAACTAATTAATTAACAGCAAGGAAGGAAATCAGATGTAGACCCAGCCATTGCGAAGTACTGATCCCCACCCCATGCTATATCCTCGGGTTTGATTTTTATTTCCCCTCCTCCAACACTCCTGGAAAACTCTTATGTTTCCAAAAGAAAAAAAATACCTCCAACATCACCTCCTCCAGGAGTCTTCCCTAATCACCTCTGTGCCCTCAGAGGCCTTGGACTTCCTCATCCCATTGTCTGCCTTCTTGTTTGTTTTCTGTTAGCCTATGAGCGCTCTTGGAACTATCTTCATCCTATTCCTCCATCCAGGAGCATTAAAACCAGATGATAAATTCCCTCCTTACAACACCTTCCTCTTCTGCTTTCAGTGGTCCTACTGGTTCTCTAGCCATCCTTTCCCAGTCTCCTCTCCCAAACCCTAAAACGAGAAGTCCCCCAGAGCTCAGACCTAGACTCTCCTCTCTCCCTTGAGTTGATGAGTACTGCCTCATAATTTGCCTTGGCTGCTCTATGCCAACATAGATGGTTGGGAACAATGTCCAACAATGTCATAGTTTGGGTTCCCACAGAAGTCAACCCTGAGATACAGATTCTAGTGGAAATGGATATATTTGGGAGGTTTTCCCAGAAACACCAGTAGGTGAGCAGAGATCTGAGAAAGGAAAGAGCGGGAAGGTAATAAAGTATGTTTTCTCAAGCATATTATACCTCTGAATAACGGGGTTCAACCCACTGCAAACCTCTAGGCAGCAGCATAGAACATTCACTTCAGAGGGGTGAGGGAGCGGAGGTTTGTGTACACCCACTGCAGATAGTCATTGTCAATGGCTGTTCTTCAGGGCGTTAATTCCCCAATACTCCTGCTCTGCTACATATGTGAGTGAAGTAAGCTTTCTTGTCCGCTGAATGCCCTCCGACAAAAAGGTGCAAGTACTAGACATTGGAAGTCAGGCTGATAGGCAGTGAAGTAGTTACAGCAAGAGGATTTGACAACATCTGCTGCACGTGGTTTGTCCACTTAATCTCTGACCATTCTTTCTCACTCTATTTCTGTTCTTTTGCTATTCTCATATTGGAGCAGTTCAGGAGTCCATGGGAAGCAATGGGGACCCACGGAAGGTGCTTGAGTGGAGGAGGAGCATAGCACTAGTTTTCTGTCTCTCTTTCTCTCTTCTGTCTCCCTGAGAGCAATCACGTTTTTTGTGGTTTTGGTTTTGATTTTTTTTTTTTTTTTGAGACAGAGTCTCATTCTGTCACCCAGACTGGAGAGCAGTGGTGTGATGGTTTCACCATGTTGGCCAGGCTGGTCTCAAACTCCTGACCTGAAGTTATCCACCCACCACGGCCCCCCAAAGTGCTGGGATTACAGGCATGAGCCAGTCATATGGTTTTAAATACCACTTCCACACAAATACTCCTCAAATCTATACCCTAGATCAGTCATCCTCTCTGAGCTCCAGACCCATAAATCCAACAATCAATTGCTAATCAGTATGAAAAATTGTTAGCAAAAATGTTGGAGTGATGATCTCCAAAAATTCTCTTATCAATAATGCAATGAGGGGAGGTTCCAAGATGGCCGAATAGGAAGGAACAGCTCCAATCTGCAGCTCCCACTGTGAGCGACACAGAAGATGGGTGATTCCTGCATTTCCAACTGAGGTACTGGGTGCATCTCACTGGGGCTCATCAGACAGTGGGTGCAGCCCACGGAGCATGAGCTGAAGCAGGGTGGGGCATTGCCTCACCCGGGAAGAGCAAGGGGTCAGGGAATTCCCTTTCCTAGCCAAGGGAAGCTGTGACAGACAGCACCTGGAAAATCGGGTCACTCCCACCCTAATACTGCACTTTTCCAATGGTCTTATCAAACGACACACCAGGATATTATATCTCGCGCCTGGCTCGGAGGGTCCCACGCCCACGGAGCCTTGCTCACTGCTAGCACAGCAGTCTGAGATCGAACTGCAAGGTGGCAGTGAGGCTGGGGGAGGGGCATCTGCCACTGCTGAGAGTTGAGTAGGTAAACAAAGCAGCCAGGAAGCTCAAACTGAGTGGAGCCCACTGCTGCTCAAGGAGGCCTGCCTGCCTCTGTAGACTACACCTCTGGGGGCAGGGCATAGCTGAACAAAAGGCAGCAGAAACTTCTGCAGACTTAAACGTCCCTGTCTGACAGCTTTGAAGAGAGTAGTGGTCCTCCCAGCACAGAGTTTGAGATCTGAGAATGGACAGACTGCCTCCTCAAGTGAGTGACCCCCAGGTAGCCTAACTGGGAGGCACCCCCGAGTAGGGGCCGACTGACACCTCATACGGCTGGGTGCCCATCTGAGACGAAGCTTCCAGAGGAAGGATCAGGCAGCAACATTTGCCATTCTGCAATATTTGCTGTTCTGCAGCCTCCGCTGGTGATACCCAGGAAAACGGGGTCTGGAGTGGACCTCCAGCAAACTCCAACAGACCTGCAGCTGAGGGTCCTGACTGTTAGAAGGCAAACTAACAAACAGAAAGGACATCCACACCAAAACCCCATCTATACATCACCATCATCAAAAACCAAAGGTAGATAAAACCACAAAGATGGGGAGAAACCAGAGCAGAAAAGCTAAAAATTCTAAAAATCAGAGGCCGGGCACGGTGGCTCATGCCTGTAATCCCAGCACTTTGGGAGGCCAAGGCGGGCAGATCACGAGGTCAGGAGATCGAGATCATCCTGGCTAACACGGTGAAACCCTATCTCTACTAAAAAATACAAAAAAATTAGCCAGGCGTGGTGGTGGATGCCTGTGGTCCCAGCTACTTGGGATGCTGAAGCAGGAGAATGGCAAGAACCCAGGAGGTGGAGCTTGCAGTGAGCCAAGATCGAGCCACTGCACTCCAGCCTGGGTGACAGAGTGAGACTCTGTCTCAAAAAAAAAAAAAAAATCAGAGCACCTCTTCTTCTCCAAAGGAACTCAGCTCCTCACCAGCAATGGAACAAAGCTGGATGGAGAATGACTTTGACTAATTGAGAGAAGAAGGCTTCAGACGATTGGTAATAACAAACTTCTCTGAGCTAAAGGAGGATGTTCGAACCCATCGCAAAGAAGCTAAAAACCTTGAAAAAAGATTAGACGAATGGCTAACTCGAATAAACAGCATAAAGAAGACTTAAATGACCTGATGGAGCTGAAAACCATGGCATGAGAACTATGTGAGGCATGCACAAGCTTCAGTAGCTGATTTGATCAAGTGGAAGAAAGGGTATCAGTGACTGAAGATCAAATGAATGAAATGAAGTGAGAAAAGAAGTTTAGAGAAAAAAGAGTAAAAAGAAATGAACAAAGCCTCCAAGAAATATGGGACTATGGGAAAAGACTAAATCTACGTCTGACTGGTGTACCTGAAAGTGACGGGGAGAATGGAACCAAGTTGGAAAACGCTCTTCAGGGTATTATCCAGGAGAACTTCCCCAAACTAGCAAGGCAGGCCAATATTCAAATTCAGGAAATACGAGAATGCCACAAAGATACTCCTCGAGAAGAGCAACTCCAAGACACGTAATTGTCAGATTCACCAAAGTTGAAATGAAGGAAAAAATGTTAAGGGCAGCCAGAGAGAAAGGTCAGGTTACCCACAAAGGGAAGCCCATCAGACTAACAGCGGATCTCTTGGCAGAAACTATACAAGCCAGAAGAGAGTGGGGGCCAATATTCAACACTCTTAAAGAAAAGAATTTTTGGCCGGGCCCAGTGGCTCATGCTTGTAATCCCAGCACTTTGGAAGGCCGAGGTGGGTGGATCACGAGGTCAGGAGATCATGGTGAAACCCCGTCCCTACTAAAAATACAAAAAATTAGCCGGGCATGGTGGGGGGTGCCTGTAACCCCAGCTACTCTGAGAGGCTGAGGCAGGAGAATGGTGTGAACCCGGGAGGCGGAGCTTGCAGTGAGCCAAGATTGCGCCACTGCACTCCAGCCTGGGTGACAGAGCGAGACTCCATCTCAAAAAAATAAAAATAGAAAAAAAGAAAAGAATTTTCAACCCAGAATTTCATGTCCAGCCAAACTAAGCTTCACAAGTGAAGGAGAAATAAAATCCTTTACAGACAAGCAAATGCTGAGAGATTTTCTCACCACCAGGCCTGCCTTACAAGAGCTCCTGAAGGAAGCACTAAACATAGAAAGGAACAACCAGTACCAGCTACTACAAAAATATGCCAAATTGTACAGATCATCGATGCTAGGAAGAAACTACATCAACAAACGAGCAAAATAACCAGCTAACATCATAATTACAAGATCAAATTAACACATAACAATATTAACCTTAAATGTAAGTGGGCTAAATGCTCCAATTAAAAGACACAGACTGGCAAATTGGAAAAAGAGTCAAGACCCATCAGTGTGCTGTAATCAGGAGACCCATCTCACATGCAGAGACACACATAGGCTCAAAATAAAGGGATGGAGGAAGATCTACCAAGTAAATGGAAAACAAAAAAAAGCAGGGGTTGCAATCCTAGTCTCTGATAAAACAGACTTTAAACCAACAAAAATGAAATGGGACAAAGAAGGCCATTACATAATGGTAAAGGGATCAATTCAACAAGAAGAGCTAACTATCCTAAATATATATGCACCCAACACAGGAGCACCCAGATTCATAAAGCAAATCCTTAGAGACCTACAAAGAGACTTAGACTTCCACACAATAATAATGGGAGATGTTTACACCCCACTATCAACATTAGACAGATCAACGAGACAGAAAGTTAACAAGGATATCCAGGAATTGAACTCAGCTCTGCACCAAGCGGACCTAATAGACATCTACAGAACTCTCCACCCCAAATCAACAGAATATACATTCTTCTCAGCACCACACTGCACTTATTCCAAAATTGACTACATAATTGGAAGTAAAGCACTCCTAAGCAAATGTAAAAGAAGAGAAATCACAACAAACTGTCTCTCAGACCACAGTGCAAACAAATTAGATCACGGGATTAAGAAACTCACTCAAAACCACACAACTACATGGAAACTGAACAACCTGCTCCTGAATGATTACTGGGTAAATAATGAAATGAAGGCAAAAATAAAGATGTTCTTTGAAAACAGTGAGAACAAAGACACAACATACCAGAATCTCTGGGGCACATTTAAAGCAGTGTGTAGAGGGAAATTTGTAGCACTAAATGCCCACAAGAGAAAGCAGGAAAGATCTAAAATTGACACCCTAACATCAAAATTAAAAGAACTAGAGAAGCAAGAGCAAACACATTCAAAAGCTAGCAGAAGGCGAGAAATAACTAAGATCAGAGCAGAACTGAAGGAGATAGAGACACAAAAAAACCATCAAAAAATCAATGAATCCAGGAGCTGGTTTTTTGGAAAGATCAACAAAATTGATAGACCACTAGCAAGATTAATACAGAAGAAAAGAGAGAAGAATCAAATAGATGCAATAAAAAATGATAAAGGGGATATCACCACCGATCTCACGGAAATATAAATGACCATCAGAGAATACTATTAACACCTCTACGCAAATAAACTAGAAAATCTAGCTTTGTTCTTTTGGCTTAGGATTGACTTGGCAATGCGGGCTCTTTTTTGGTTCCATATGAACTTTAAAGTAGTTTTTTCCAATTCTGTGAAGAAAGTCATTGGTAGCTTGATGGGGATGGCATTGAATCTATAAATGACCTTGGGCAGTATGGCCATTTTCACGATATTGATTCTTCCAACCCATGAGCATGGAATGTTCTTCCATTTGTTTGTATCCTCTTTGATTTCATTGAGCAGTGGTTTGTAGTTCTCCTTGAAGAGGTCCTTCACATCCCTTGTAAGTTGGATTCCTAGGTATTTTATTCTCTTTGAAGCAATTGTGAATGGGAGTTCACTCATGATTTGGCTCTCTGTTTGTCTGTGATTGGTGTACAAGAATGCTTGTGATTTTTGTACATTGATTTTGTATCCTGAGACTTTGCTGAAGTTGCTAATCAGCTTAAGGAGATTTTGGGCTGAGACAATGGGATTTTCTAGATATACAATCATGTCATCTGCAAACAGGGACAGTTTGACTTCCTCTTTTCCTAATTGAATACCCTTTATTTCCTTCTCCTGCCTGATTGCTCTGGCCAGAACTTCCAGCACTATGTTGAATAGGAGCGGTGAGAGAGGGCATCCCTGTCTGGTGCCAGTTTTCAGAGGGAATGCTTCCAGTTTTTGCCCATTCAGTATGATATTGGCTGTGGGTTTGTTGTATATAGCTCTTATTATTTTGAGATACGTCCCATCAATACCTAATTTATTGAGAGTTTTTAGCATGAAGGGTTGTTGAATTTTGTCAAAGGCCTTTTCTGCATCTATTGAGATAATCATGTGGTTTTTGTCTTTGGTTCTGTTTATATGCTGGATTACATTTATTGATTTGCGTATGTTGAACCAGCCTTGCATCCCAGGGATGAAGCCCACTTGATCATGGTGGATAAGCTTTTTGATGTGCTGCTGGATTCGGTTTGCCAGTATTTTATTGAGGATTTTTGCATCAATGTTCATCAAGGATATTGGTCTAAAATTCTCTTTTTTGGTTGTGTCTCTGCCTGGCTTTGGTATCAGGATGATGCTGGCTTCATAAAATGTGTTAGGGAGGATTCCCTCTTTTTCTATCGATTGGAATAGTTTCAGAAGGAATGGTACCAGTTCCTCCTTGTACCTCTGGTAGAATTCGGCTGTGAATCCATCAGGTCCTGGACTCTTTTTGGTTGGTAAGCTATTGATTATTGCCACAATTTCAGAACCTGTTATTGGTCTATTCAGAGATTCGACTTCTTCCTGATTTAGTCTTGGGAGGGTGTATTTGTCGAGGAATTTATCCATTTCTTCTAGATTTTCTAGTTTATTTGCATAGAGGTGTTTGTAGTATTCTCTGATGGTAGATTGTATTTCTGTGGGATCGGTGGTGATATCCCCTTTTTCATTTTTTATTGCATCTATTTGATTCTTCTCTCTTTTCTTCTTTATTAGTCTTGCTAGCGGTCTATCAATTTTGTTGATCTTCTCAAAAAACCAGCTCCTGGATTCATTAATTTTTTGAAGGGTTTTTTGTGTCTCTATTTCCTTCAGTTCTGCTCTGATTTTAGTTATTTCTAGCCTTCTGCTAGCTTTTGAATGTGTTTGCTCTTGCTTTTCTAGTTCTTTTAATTGTGATGTTAGGGTGTCAATTTTGGATCTTTCCTGTTTTCTCTTGTGGGCATTTAGTGCTATAAATTTCCCTCTACACACTGCTTTGAATGTGTCCCAGAGATTCTGGTAGGTTGTGTCTTTGTTCTTGTTGGTTTCAAAGCTGGAGGCATCACGCTACCTGACTTCAAACTATACTACAAGGCTACAGTAACCAAAACAGCATGGTACTGGTACCACAACAGAGATATAGATCAATGGAACAGAACAGAGCCCTCAGAAATGATGCCGCATATCTACAACTATTTGATCTTTGACAAACCCGACAAAAACAAGAAATGGGGAAAGGATTCCCTATTTAATAAATGGTGCTGGGAAAATTGGCTAGCCATATGTAGAAAGCTGAAACTGGATCCCTTCCTTACACCTTATACAAAAATTAATTCAAGATGGATTAAAGACTTAAATGTTAGACCTAAAACCATTAAAATCCTACAAGAAAACCTAGGCAATACCATTCAGGCCATAGGCGTGGGCAAGGACTTCATGTCTAAAACACCAAAAGCAATGGCAACAAAAGCCAAAATTGACAAATGGGATCTCATTAAACTAAAGAGCTTCTGCACAGCAAAAGAAACTACCATCAGAGTGAACAGGCAACCTACAGAATGGGAGAAAATTTTTGCAACCTACTCATCTGACAAAGGGCTAATATCCAGAATCTACAATGAACTCAAACAAATTTACAAGAAAAAAACAAACAACCCCATCAAAAAGTGGGCAAAGGACATGAACAGACACTTCTCAAAAGAAGACATTTATGCAGCCAGAAAACACATGAAGAAATGCTCATCATCACTGGCCATCAGAGAAATGCAAATCAAAACCACAGTGAGATACCATCTCACACCAGTTAGATTGGCCATCATTAAAAAATCAGGAAACAACAGGTGCTGGAGAGGATGTGGAGAAATAGGAACACTTTTACACTGTTGGTGGGACTGTAAACTAGTTCAACCATTGTGGAAGTCAGTGTGGCGATTCCTCAGGGATCTAGAACTAGAAATACCATTTGACCCAGCCATCCCATTACTGGGTATATACCCAAAGGAGTATAAATCATGCTGCTATAAAGACACATGCACACGTATGTTTATTGCGGCACTATTCACAATAGCAAAGACTTGGAACCAACCCAAATGTCCAACAACAATAGACTGGATTAAGAAAATGTGGCACATATACACCATGGAATACTATGCAGCCATAAAAAATGATGAGTTCGTGTCCTTTGTAGGGACATGGATGAAACTGGAAAACATCATTCTCAGTAAACTATCGCAAGGACAAAAAAACCAAACACCGCATGTTCTCACTCATAGGTGGGAATTGAACAATGAGAACTCATGGACACAGGAAGGGGAACATCACACTCTGGGGACTGTTGTGGGGTTGGGGGAGGGGGGAGGGACAGCATTAGGAGATATACCTAATGCTAAATGACGAGTTAATGGGTGCAGGAAATCAACATGGCACATGGATACATATGTAACAAACCTGCACATTGTGCACATGTACCCTAAAACCTAAAGTATAATAAAAAAAAAAAAAAAGAAAAGAAAATCTAGAAGAAATGGATAAATTCCTGGTCACGTACACCCTCCCAAGGCTAAACTAGGAAGAAGTTGAATCCCTGTATAGACCAACAACAGGCTCTGAAATTGAAGCAATAATTAATAGCCTACCAACCAAAAAAAGTCCAGGACCAGACAGATTCACAGCCAAATTCTACCAGAGGTACAAAGAGGAGCTGGTACCATTCCTTCTGAAACTATTCCAATCAATAGAAAAAGAGGGAATCCTCCTTAAATCATTTTATAAGGCCAGCACCATCCTGATACCAGAATCTGGCAGAGACACAACAAAAAAAGAGAATTTTAGACCAATATCCCTGATGAACATCGATGCAAATATCCTCAATAAAATACTGGCAAACCGAATCCAGCAGCACATCAAAAGGCTTATCCACCACGATCAAGTCAGCTTCATCCCTGGGATGCAAGGCTGGTTCAACATACACAAATCAATAAACATAATCCGTCATACAAACAGAATCAAAGACAAAAACCACATGATTATCTCAATAGATACAGAAAAGGCCTTCAACAAAATTCAGCAGCTCTTCATGCTAAAAACTCTCAATAAACTACGTATTGATTGAACGTATCTCAAAATAATAAGAGCTATTTATGACAAACCCACAGCCAATATCATACTGAATGGGCAAAAACTAGAAGCATTCCTTTTGAAAACTGGCAGAAGACAGGGATGCCCTCTCTCACCACTCCTATTTAACATAGTATTGGAAGTTTTGGCCAGGGCAATCAGGTGGTAAAGAGAAATAAAGGGTATTCAATTAGGAAAAGAAAAATTCAAATTGTCCCTGTTTGCAGATGACATGACTGTATATTTAGAAAACCCCATTGTCTCAGCCCAAAATCTCCTTAAGCTGATAAGCAACTTCAGCAAAGTCTCAGGATACAAAATCAATGTGCAAAAATCACAAATACTCCTATACACCAATAACAGACATACAGAGAGCCAAATCATGAGTGAACTCCCATTCACAATTGCTACAAAGGGAATAAAATACCTAGGAATCCAACTTACAAGGGATGTGAAGGATATCTTCAAGGAGAACTACAAACCACTGCTCAATGAAATAAAAGAGGACACATACAAATGGAAGAACATTCCATGCTCTTGGATAGGAAGAATCAATATTGTGAAAATGGCCATACTGCCCAAGGTAATTTATTCAATGCCATCCCCATCAAGTACCAATGACTTTCTTCACAAATTGGAAAAAAAAAAAAACTACTTTAAAGTTCATATGGAACCAAAAAAGAGCCTGTATTGCCAAGACAATCCTAAGCAAAAAGAACAAAGCTGAAGGCATCACACTACCTGACTTCAAACTATACTACAATTCTAAGGAATTTCTATCTGTTCATCAGCTGACCAGTAAGTTAACTGAGTAGAGATTTCATGGCCACACATCTCTAAGAATAAAGACTTTTATAGAGTTACTTCAGAAATGTCACTAAGCAAACAAATTACATCAACTACAAGTAGCAACAATAAATCATGAGAAAGGAGGAGAGTCTGGTTTTTCAAGTTGCCATGTTATATTCTTAAAAATATCCAGTATTCAGCCCAGTGCACACTGGCTGGCTCACACCTATAATCCCAGCACTGTAGGAATCCAAAGTGGGCAGATCACTCGAGCCCAGGAATTCAAGACCAGCCTGGACAACATGGCGAAATCTGGTCTCTAGAAAAAAATTCAAAAACTAGCCAGGCATGGTGGCACACACCTGTGATCCCAGCTACTTGGGAGGGTCACTTGAGCCCAGGAGGCTGAGGTTACATGGAGCTGTGATGATGCCACTGCACTTTCACCTGAGTGACAGAGTGAGATTCCTCTCAAAAAAAAAAAAGAAGAAAAGAAAAAAATATATATATACATATATGTATATATCCAATGTTCAACTACAACAAAAAATCACCAGACATGCAAAGAAACAAGAAACTATACACCATGCAGACATAGGAAAAAAGGCAACAAATAACAATTGTCCATGAGGAAGCCCAGGTGTTGGACTTACTGGACAAAGACTTTAAATCAGATACTTAACATGTGTTCAAAGAACTAAAGGAAACCATGTCTAAACAGCTTAAGGGCCGGGTGTGGTGTCTCGCACCTGTAATCCCAGCACTTTGGGAGGCCAAGGCAGGCAGATCACCTGAGGTCAGGAGTTTAAGACCAGCCTGACCAACACAGAGAAACCTCATCTCTACTAAAAAAATAGAAAATTAGCCAGGCATGGTGGCACATGCCTGTAATCCCAGCTACTTGGGAGGCTGAGGCAGGAGAATCACTTGAACCTGGGAGGTGGAGGTTGCGGTGAGCCAAGATCATGCCATTGCACTCCAGCCTGGGCAACAAGAGTGAAACTCCATCTAAAAAAAAATAAAAATAAAAAAATAACTTGAGGAACATATGAGAATGATATCTAGCCAAATAGAGAGGGTAGAAGAGGTGAGAGAAAGAATACTATGGCAGCCCAGAGACAGTGAATGTGTGGAAGAACCTGCGGTCTCTGGTTAAGAGAGCAGCCAACTATGGAGCCGGGCACAGTGGCTCATGCCTGTAATCCCAGCACTTTGGGAGGCCGAGGCAGGTGGATCACCTGAGGCCAGGAATTCGAGACCAGCCCGGCCAACGTGGCGAGACCCCATCTCTACTAAAAATGCAGAAATTAGCCAGATGTGGTGGTGTGCACCTGTAATCCCAGCTACTCAGGAGGCTGAGGCAGGAGAATCACTTGAAACTGGGAGGTGGAGGTCGCAGTGAGCCAAGATTATGCCACTGCACTCCCACCTGGATGAGAGTGAGACTCTGTCTCAAAAAAGAAAAAAAAAGGGAGAGAGCAGCCAACTACTGCAACTAAGCAGAGAGGAATCTGGGAGAAGAATACCCTGACATTTCTTTCCTCCAGCCCTCTCTGTCCTGCCAGTGCCTCCCATGGGCCAAACCCAACCAGAAGCCAGAGGTCACCAAGCCTGTCAGTGTGGTCCGTTTAGGCTGGTCCCTTGAGATAGAGCAGAATGGAGAAGAGTGGACCTTTTGAAACAATTGGAAGATACTGCATATAAAGCACAAACCGTATTTTTCTGGAGAATCTCATGATGTCAGCCCTACCACCATTGTTTAGCTTACTCTTCTTTTTCCAGTTCCCTGAGGCATAAAGTTAGATTATTGATTTGGGATCTTTCTTTTTTTGATATAAGCATTTACAGCTACGAATTGTCTTCTAAGCACTGCTTTTCTGCATCCCATAAGTATTATGTCATACCTGTATTTTCATTCATCTCTTAAGTATTTTCTAATTTATCTTGTACTTTCTTCTTTGACCCATTGGCTAAGAATATGTTGTTTAATTCTTGCATATTTATGAATTTTTTCTTTTGTTGCTAATTTCCATTTTATTCTACATGTTCACAGAAGATATTTTGGACAATTTCAATTTGTCACCAGAGATTAATAAAACTATGTATACTACTAAACCACAATAAAACACCACTGCACATCTACTAGGATACCTATAATTTTTTTACTTGACAAATGACAAACTGTATATATTTATTGTGTATAATATTATGGCTATAGTTTTTTAAAACAGAAATAACAAGTGTTGGCAAGGATGTGCAAAAATTGGAATTCTCATACACTGCCAGTGGGATTGTAAAATGATGCAGCCGCTGTGGAAAACTCGTTGGCAATTCCTCAAGAAGTTAAACATAGAGTTGCTTTATCATCTAGCCATTCCTCTCCTAGTTACATATTCAGAGGGACCCAAAACAGCGACTCAAAGACATACTTGTACACTGTGTTTATAGCAGCATTGTTCACAACAGCCAACAGGTGGAAATAGGTCATGTCCACCAACAGGAGAACAGATAAACAAATTGTGATATATCCATACAATGGAATATTATTCAGCCATAAAAAGGAGTGACATTCTGACACATGCTACAACATGAATGAACCTTGAAAATGTTATGCTAAGTGGAATAAGACATACACAAAATGACACATATTGTATGTTTCCACTTAGATTCTATATCTACAACAGGCAAATTCATAAGGACAGAAAGTAGATTAGAAGTTACCAGAGACAGCCAGGCATGGTGGCTCATGCTGTAGTCTCAGCACTTTGGGAGGCCGAGGTGGGCAGATCGCGAGTTCAGGAGTTCGAGACCAGCCTGGCCAACATGGTGAAACCCCATCTCTACTAAAAATACAAAAATTAGCCAGGCATGGTGCCGGGCACCTGTAATCCCAGCTGCTCAGGAGGCTGAGGCAGGAGAATCACTTGAGCCCGGGAGGCAGAGGTTGCAATGAACCCTGATCACGCCATTGCACTCCAGCCTTGGCGAACGAGCAAGTCCCCATCTCAAAAAAAATAAAATAAAATAAAATAAAATAAAATAAAAAGAAGTTACCAGAGACTAAATTTGGGAGGCTGAGGTGGGCAGATCACCTGAGATCAGGGATTCGAGACCAACCTGGCCAACATAGTGAAACCCCATCTCTACTAAAAATACAAAAATTAGCCGGGCGTGGTGGCACATGCCTGTAATCCTAGCTACTCAGGAAGCTGAGGCAGGAGAGTCACTTGAACCCAGGAGGCAGAGGTTGCAGTGAGCCAAGGTCATACCACTGCACTCCAGCCTGGGCAACAGAG
>NW_026652633.1:28312-30259 GCF_009828535.3 Hylobates moloch
CACTCCAGCCTGGGCGACAGAATCAGAGTCCATAAAAAAAAAAAAAAAGAAAAAAAAAAGGAAGGAAGGAAGGAGAAAAAAAAAGAGAAAGAAAGAGAGAAAGGAAAGAAAGAAAGAAAGAAAGAAAGAAAGAAAGAAAGAAAGAAAGAAAGAAAGAAAGAAAGAAAGAAAGAAAGAGAGAGAGAGAGAGAGAGAGAGAGAGAGAAAGAAAGAAAGAAAGAAAGAAAGAAAGAAAGAAAGAAAGAAAGAAAGAAAGAGGGAGGGAGGGAAAGAAAGAGAGAAAGAAAGAAAGAAAAAGAAGGAAAGAAAGTTACCAGACACTGAGAGGCAGAGGCAATAGATAGTCACTGCTTGATGGGCACAGGGTTTTAGTTGGAAATGATGAAAAAGTTTGGAAATACATGATGGTGATGGCTGCACAACACCGTGGATGTATTTAATGCCTCCACTGAACTGGACCCTTAAAAATGGTTAAGATGGAAAGTCATATGTTACTTAGTTTTTTGCCACAATAAAAAAAATTTGTTCAGTTGCCCTTTATCTTTTTTCTCCCATCACACATTGAAGAAATAAAGGATCTAAGGGGAAGAGAGCTCAAGGCTAATCATGAACACAAAGTGCTTTATTATTCATAAATTGTATTGTGTATGTTTGGGGCTTACAACCTGACATTATAAAATACGTAGACATAATAAATTGCTCACTAGAATGAAGCAGATTAATCTATGTATCATCTTATATGTAAATTTTTTTTGTGACGAGAGCACCTAAAATAATATTCTTTAACGAAAGTCCCCAACACAATACACTTTTTTTTTTTTTTTTTTGAGACGAAGTCTCACTCTATTGCCCAGGCTGCAGTGCAGTGGCACGATCTTGGATCACTGCAACCTCCACCTCCCAGGTTCAATCTCAGCCTCCCAAGTAGCTGGGATTACATGCGCCCCACCACCATGCCCAGCTAATTTTTGCATTTTTAGTAGAGATTGGGTTTCACCATGTTGGCCAGGCTGGTCTTGAACTCCTGACCTCAAGTGATCCACCTGCCTCCGCCTCCTAAAGTGCTAGGATTACAGGCGTAAGCCACAGCACCTGGCTTAATACACTTTTATTAATTTTAGTTATCATGTTATACCTTAGATCTCTAGGCTTGTTCATCCTACACATACACAATGTGTATCCTTTGACCACATCACCCCATTTCCTCCTCTGGGACTGCTACCCTTGTGGTAACCACTCTTCTGTATTCTATCTTTGTATATTTGACTTTTTTAAAGATTCCACCTATAAGTGAGATCATGCAATACTTTTCCTTCTGTGTCTGGCTTATTTCACGTAACATAATGCCCTCCAGGTCCATCCATCCATGTGTGGCAAAGGCAAAATCTCCCTTTTTAAGGCTGAATAATATTCCCTGGCATGTATGCCACATTTTCTTCATTCATTCATCCATGACAGACACTTAGGTTGTTTCTGTATCTTGGCTTATTTCATTTAAGGTATGAGAGTGATCCAGGTGGGGAAACTGAGTCTGAAGACGCACACACATTAATGGAAACCCTACAGCAGCATGAAACATAGAGCAGGTCCTTACTTAAAAACCCCACGGCTCCGCGCCAGGGTCCTCCTCAGAACCACCCTCACCTCCTTGTTCCGCAGAGTGTACACCACAGGGTTCAGCAGCGGCGTCACCACCGTGTAGAACACGGCCACCAGGCGGTCCTGGTCGGGGTTGGCCCTGGACTCCGGACGCAGGGAGATGATGGAAGCGCAGCCAAAATGCACCACAACCATGGTGACGTGGGCCGCGCAGGTGGAGAAGGACTTGCGCCGGCCGGCGGCTGAGGGAATCCTCACGATGGCAGCCACGATGAAGGCATAGGAGAGGAGGATCGGGACGAAGGACATCAGCACCACCAGGACGCTCAGGAAAAAGATGCCCAGCGC
>NW_026652634.1:0-7605 GCF_009828535.3 Hylobates moloch
TGGGAAGGGCTCACACCCAGACATGGATAAACATGGGGTGTGGGCCCATTGATGTCAGTGCTGCTGGGCAGCCTGGATTGTTCAGGGGCCACATCTGGATATCAGCTCTTTCTGGACCAAATCAGAGAAACTACATATGAAACACATATGTTAATGTGCACAGATATCTGGTAAATTCTGGAAAAGGAGACTAATAAGGGGAGGTATTTTGTATCTGATTTGGTAATGCATTTGAAGCCACACTAGTGGATCAAGATGTCTCTGTCTCCAAGCTTTTTTTTTCTTTTTTTTTTTTTGAGACGGAGTCTCGCTGTAGCCTGGGCTGGAGTGCAGTGGCGCAATCTCGGCTCACTGCAAGCTCCGCCTCCCGAGTTCACGCCATTCTCCTGCCTCAGCCTCCCGAGTAGCTGGGACTACAGGCGCCTGCCACCGTGCCCAGCTAATTTTTTGTATTTTTAGTAGAGACGGGGTGTCACCGTGGTCTCGATCTCCTGACCTCGTGATCCACCCACCTCTGCCTCCCAAAGTGCTGGGATTACAGGCGTGAGCCACCGCGCCTGGCTTTTTTTTTTCTTAAGAGACAGGATGTTGGTCCTAATGTGGTGGCTCACACCTGTAATACCAGCACTTTGGGAATCCAAGGCAGGTAGATCACTTGATGTCAGGAGTTCGAGACCAGCCTGGCCAACATTGTGAAACCCCATCTCTACTAAAAATACAACAATTAGCTGGGTATGGTGGCGCATGCCTGTAATCTCAGCTACTCAAGAGGCTGCGGCAGGAGAATCACTTAAACCTGGGAGGTGGAGGTTACCGTATGCCAAAATTGTGCCACTGCATCCCAGCCGGGGAGACAGAGTGAGAGTCTGTCTCAAAGGAAAAGAGAGAGAGAAGGTATCACTCTGTGGCTTAGTTCTGGAGTACAATGGCACAATTCAGAGTTTACAGCAGCCTCAAACTCCTCGGCTCAACTAATCCCTACTTCAGCCTGCCAAAGAGCCTGAATGATAGGCATGGGTCACTGTATGTATGTATGTATTTATTTATTTATTTATTTAAAGATGGAGTCTCGCTCAGTCACCAAAGCTGGAGTGCAGTGGCACGATCTCAGCTCACTACAACCTCCGCCTGCCAGTTTCAAGCAATTCTTCTGCCTCAGCCTCCTGAGTTGCTGGGACTACAGGTATGCATCACCACACCCAGCTAATATTTGTATTTTTAGTTGAGATGGGGTTCCATCATGTTGGTTAGGCTGTTCTCAAACTCCTGACCTCGTGATCTGCCTGTCTTGGACTGCCTAAGTGCTGGGATTAAAGGCGTGTGCCACCGTGTCCGGCCTTATTTTTTATATTGTATTTTTATTTTGTTGTCATGGCTGGAGTTCATTGGTGCAATCATAGCTTACTATAGCCTTGATATGCTGGCCTCCAGTGATCCTCCCATCTTGGCCTCCCAAATTGCTGGCATTCCAGATGGGAGACAGCCAGCCTGGCTGGACTCTGCACCTTTTTGAGATGGAGTCTCGCTCTGTTGCCCAGGTTAGATTGCAGTGGCAGGATCTCAGCTCCCTGCCCCTCTGCCTTCTGGCTTCAAGCAATTCTTTTGCCTCAGCCTCCTGAGTATCTGCGATTGCAGGCATTTGATGCCACGCCTGGCTAATTATTTTGTATTTTTAGTAGAGATGGGGTTTCACCATATTGGTCAGGCTGGTCGAACCCCTGACCTTGTGATTCGTCCACCTTGGCCTCCCACAGTGCTGGGATTGCAGGCATGAGCCACCAGGCCTGGCCTGCTCCGATCTCATTTCTACAGCTCCCTCTTTTTCAGTGTTTTAAACACTTGTAGCTATGTGTTCACAATTATGTATATTTTGAACATATTTCTTTGATTTTCTGGGAGTGAGTAATTACATGTCTGGCACTGATGTCATCAGAAACTTAGATCATAAAAGAAGTTGCTTTTGCTCAGGTATATAAAAGACAGTCCTGGAACTTTGCTTTTTTCTTGTTTCTTTGTGAGATAGAGTGTCACTCTGTCACCCTGGCTGGAATGCAGTGGCACAATCTTGGATCACTGCAGCCTCTGCCTCCCATGTACAAGTGATCTTCTTGCATCAGCCTTCCAAGTAGCTCGGACCACAGAGGTGTGCCACGACACCTGGCTAAATTTTGTATTTTTGGTAGAGATGGGGTTTCACCATGTTGCCCAGGATGGTCTCAAACTTCTGGGCTCAAATGACCTGCCTGCCTCAACTTCCCAAAGTGCTGGGATTACTGGGCTGAGCCACCACTCCCAGATTGTCTTGGAATTTTCTAGAGGAGGAAAACCAAGGCAGCCTATTGGGCCTTCCAGGCCATCAGATGGGAATCAGCCACACCTCCTTTCTACTCACCTCAGAGCTTCTCAGAATAACTTGGTGAAATGTCACCCACTGTGAGCCTCAGTGAGCCCATCTGTAACATAGAGGTGAGGAATAAGACCAGAAAGGCTCAGTCAGAGTGACACTGACCCCTGAAATGACTGACAAAATACAGTGTGTGGCTTTTCTTCTCGAGAGTATAGTGCTCAGTTTGTTTGTTTGTTTTTGAGACTGAGTCTCTCTCTGTGGCCCAGGCTGGAGTGCAGTGGCGCGATCTCGGCTCACTGCAACCTCCACCTCCCAGGTTCAAGTGATTCTCCTGCCTCAGCCTCTCGAGTACCTGGGATCAGAGTTGGCTTTCAATATTCGTTTTGGTTGTGGGAGGAAAATGTTCGAAGACCTTGTCCCTACGGATCTGTGCCCCCAGGACCTCTCTGACCTCAGCTCCTACCTGTGCCCTCCTTTCTTCCACTGCTCCACCCACACGGGCTGCTTTCCTCTTCCTGGGGCTGAGATTGCTCCTGTCTCAGGGCCTTCGCTTGAGCTGTCCCTCTGCCTAGGACTCTCTGTCCCCTCAGCCAGCCCCCCATTTGACACTGCAGCTGTGAACCGAGGACTTCTCAGACAGATCTAAGTTAATTTAGAAAGTTTATTTTGCCAAGGTTGAGGACACACCCATGGCACAGCCTCAGGAAGTCCTGGCCGACATGTGCCCAAGGTGGATAGGGCACAGCTTAATTTTGTACATTTTTAGGGAGACATGAGATATCAATCAATACATGTTAAGATGAACATTGATTTGGTCTGGGAAGGTGGGACAACTTTAAACAAAGCCAGGGAGACTTGAAGCAGGGAGGGGGCTTCCAGGTCACAGATAAGTGAGGCACAAATGGTTGCAATCTTTGAGGTTTTTTTGTTTTGTTTTGTTTTTCTTTTGAGATGAAGTCTCTCTCTGTGGCCCACGCTGGAGTGCAGTGGAAGGATCTTGGCTCACTCCAACCTCTGCCTCCTGCATTCAAGTGATTCTCCTGCCTCAGCTTCCCAAGTAGCTGGGACTACAGGTGCACACCACTATGGTCAGATAATTTTTGCATTTTTAGTAGAGATGGGCTTTCACCATATTGGCCGGGCTGGTCTCGATCCCTTCACCCCAAGAGATCTGCCTGCCTTGGCCTCCCAAAGTGCTGGGATTACAGTCCTGAGCCACTATGCTGGGTCCTTCTTTTGAGTTTCTGATTAGCGTTGCCAAAGGAGATACGCATGTATGTCAGGGAGCAGAGCAGTGACTTTGAATAGAAGGCGAGTCTGGTTTCCTAAGCAGTTCCTAGCTTGACTTTTCCCTTTTGCTTAGTGATTTGGGGGCCCCAAATTTATTTTCCTTTCACACAGCCCAACCCTCACACCACCTCTGGTCTATCTTGCCTGTTCTGTGTGGTTATTTTTGTGCCTTTGCCATCCACTGTCTGGATCCTGGTGAGAACAAGGCCCCAAGGGGAGGGCAGAGCCAGAACATGGGGCTGTGCTGGACTCGCCCCCTCTGAGTGGAGCTCAACCCTGGCTTCACATTAGAGTCTAGAGGCATTTTGCAAATAGAGCTTTTGTGCTGCTTTAGCAGGGATTCTTATTCTGATGGGATGGAACCCACCCTCAGTAACACCTGCAGTGGTGCAGGTGCTTGTCATCTGTGTGCAGCATTGAGCATTGAAGCTCTGTGTCCTCCATTTCTGAGGGCTGAGCTCAGCCTGTGATCCACAGAGAGGTGAGGGGCTGTCCTCCGGATGGGGATTGATGAGGGATGAGTCTGTGCCCTGAAGGGGAGATCAATCCAGCCCAGCTCCCCACTGCTGCCTCGTGTGCGGGGGCTTTTCTAGGAGAGGAGTGAGATCTGAAGACCAGGGTCAAATATACACTTGTAGGTCTTCCTGTGGTAGTTTCTTATCTCTGAATGATCTCTGGTGCAGTGGGCAGCAGAGGACCATCTTTCTACAGGGTGAGGTCTCCCCTGTTTGTTTTTGCCCAAGTAAGGGAGTGAGTCATTTCTAACATGAAATCTCGTCTTTTTTTTTTTTTTGTGGGGAAAAGAAAGATTAGAATGTTACTGTGTCTTCGTAGAAAAGGGAGACATAAGAAACTCCATTTTGATCTGTACTAAGAAAAATTGTTCTGCTTTGAGATGCTATTAATCTGTAACTTTAGCCCCAACCCTGTTCTCAGAGAAACATGTGCTGTATTGAATCAAGGTTTAATGGATTTAGGGCTGTGTAGGATGTGCCTTGTTAACAATATGTTTGCAGGGAGTATGCTTGGTAAAAGTCATCGCCATTCTCCATTCTCAGTTAACCAGGGACACAATGCACTGCGGAAAGCCACAGAGACCTCTGCCTGAGAAAGCCTGGGTATTACCCAAGTCTCCCCGCACTGAGACAGCCTGAGATATGGCCTTGTGGAAAAGGAAGGACCTTATATCCCCCAGCCTGACACCCTTGAAGGGTCTGTGCTGAGGAGGAGGAGTGAAAGAGGGAGGCCTCTTTGCAGTTGAGATAAGAAGACTTCTGTCTCCTGCTCGTCCTGGGAATGGAATATCTTGGTGTAAAGTTGACCATTGGTTCTATTCTGCGATAGGAGAAAACCACCCTATGGCTGGAGGTGAGATATTCTGGCAGCAATACTGCTCTGTGACTCTGCTACACTGAAATGCTTGTGTAAAGTGAAACATAAATCTTGCCTATGTGCACACCCAGTGAAGGGCGCCAGCCCCTCCACACCTGTGGGTATTTCTTGTCAGGTGGGATGAGAGACTGAGAAAAGAAATAAGACACAGAGACAAAGTATAGAGAAAGAACAGTGGGCCCAGGGGACCGGCGCTCAGCATAGGGAGTACCCACATCGGCGCCAGCTTCTGAGTTCCCTCAGTATTTATTGATCATTATTTTTACTATCTTAGTGAGGGGAGTGTAGCAGGGCAACAGGTGGGGAGAGGTCAGCAGGAAAACATGTGAGCAAAGGAATCTGTGTCATGAATAAGTTCAAGGAAAGGTACTGTGTCTGGATGTGCACATAGGGTAGATTTATGTTTCTCTTCACCCAAACATTTCAGTGTAGGAAAGAGTAACAGAGCAGTATTGCTGCCAGCATATCTCGCCTCCACCCACCGGGCTCTTTTCTCCTATCTCAGAATAGAACCAATGGGAATGGTCAGCTTTAGGGGAGACATTCCATTCCCAGGGAGGAGCAGGAGACAGAAGCCTTCCTCTTTTCTCAACTGCAAAGAGGCCTCCCTCTTACTCCTCCTCCTCAGCACAGACCATTTACCGGTGTCGGGCTAGGGGATGGTAAGGTCTTTCCTTTCCCACGAGGCCATATCTCAGGCTGTCTCAGTGGGGGGAAACCTGGACAATACCCAGGCTTTCTTGGGCAGAGGTCCCTGTGGCTTTCTGCAGTGCATTGTGTCCCTGGTTAATTGAGATTGGAGAATGGCGACGACTTTTACCAAGCATACTGCCTGCAAACATATTGTTAACAAGGCACATCCTGGCCAAGCATGGTGACTCAAGCCTGTAATCCCAGCTCTTTGGGAGGCCGAGGCAGGCGGATCACAATGTCAGGAGTTTGAGACCAGTCTGACCAACATGGTGAAACCGCGTTTCTACTAAAAATACAAAAATTAGCTGTGCGTGGTGGTGGGCGCCTGTAATTCCAGCTACTCGTGAGTCTGAGGCAGGAGAATCGCTTGAACCTAGGTGGCAGAGGTTGCAGTGAGCCGAGATCATGCCACTGCACTACAGCCTCAGTAACAAAATGATACTCTCCCTTGGAAAAAACAAAACAAAACAAGGCACATCCTGCACTGCCCTAAATCCATTAAACTTTGATTCATTACAGCACATGTTTCTGTAGCACAGAGTTGGGGCTATAGTTACAGGTTAACAGCCTCTCAAAGCAGAAACAATTTTCCTTAGTACAGATCAAAATGGAGTTTCTTATGTCTTCCTTTTCTACATAGACACAGTAACAATCTGATCTCTCTTTCTTTTCCCCACAATCCAGGCACGGTACATTTCCTTAAACTTATTAATGATACAGATTCCTTTGCTTATATGTTTCCCTGCTGACATTCTCCTCACCATCACCCTGTTGCCCTGCCGCACTCCCCTTGCGAAGATAGTAAAAATAGTCATCAGTAAATACCGAGGGAACTCAGAGATCAGCTCCGGTGCAGCTCCTCGCATGCTAAGTGTGCTGGTCCCCTGGGCCCACTGTTTTTTCTCTATAGTTTGTCTCTCTGTCTTATTTCTTTTCTCAGTCTCTCATCTCCACCTGACAAGAAATATCCGCAGGTGTGGAAGGGCAGGCCCCCTTCACTTTTCACATACAGGATTGATTTCTAAAGACTCGTGTTACATGAGGCAGAAGCTCAGAATGTTGTAAGAGGATGAGTTAGAGAAACACCATATTTATCAGACGAATTCAGGAGTCCTTTATTAGCTGGCGACCAAGAGACGGCTTAACGCTCAACATTCTCTCAGCCCTGAAGAAGGGGCTAGATTTTCTTTTATACCTTGGTCTAAGAAGGGGAGGGGATAGCCTAGCTGAAGCAATTTTACAGAAGCAGAATAGGCAAAAAGTAAAAAATTAATGGTTGCAGAGATAGTTACAGAAAAATAAACAGTTCCAGGCGCAGGGGCTTGAACTATCACTAAGAGATAAATGCAGCGGCTTTTAGGTACCTTCCACCGAGCACATTCCCAGGGGCTGCTGGTACAGCCTGCCTGAATATCTTATCAGCGGGTGCATTCCTGGATGTGCTTGGAGTCAGTTTGCGCTATTTATTCCCTTAAGGGGGATAAAGGGCGTTGCAAGTGAAGAAGCTAAAATGGAGTCTGTCCGGCTCTCTCTGCTAGGAGAGTCACTTAGGTTAAAACAAGGTAGGGTAGCCGGGCGCGGTGGCTCACGCCTATAATCCCAGCACTTTGGGAGGCCAAGGCGGGCGGATCACGAGGTCAGGAGATTGAGAACATCCTGGCTAACACGGTGAAACCCCATCTCTACTAAAAAAATATATAAAACATTAGCCCGGCGTGGCGGCGGGCGCTTGTAGTCCCAGTTACTCGGGAGGCTGAGGCAGGAGAAGGGCGTGAACCCAGGAGGCAGAGGTTGCAGTGAGCGGAGATCGCACCACTGCACTCCAGCCTGGGCGACAGAGAGAGACTCCGTCTCAAAACCAAACAAAGAAACAAACAAACGGC
>NW_026652634.1:7705-9212 GCF_009828535.3 Hylobates moloch
GGGAGATCGAGACCACGGTGAAACCCCGTCTCTACTAAAAAATACAAAAAATTAGCCGGGCGCGGTGGCGGGCGCCTGTAGTCCCAGCTACTCGGAGAGGCTGAGGCAGGAGAATGGCGTGAACCCGGGAGGCGGAGCTTGCAGTGAGCCGAGATTGCGCCACTGCACTCCAGCCTGGGCGACAGAGCAAGACTCTGTATCAAAAAAAAAAAAAAAATTAAAAGAAACAAACAAACAAACAAGGTAGGGTATCACAAGAAGAGGAAAGAAAAGGAGCCAGGGCTGGCTCTTCCTCAGGTGAAGTGATACTCCTCGGTGGATTAATCTGTCTCTTTCCTTTTTGAAATGCCAGGTATTGACTTAAAAATGGCGGCGGCGATGACCTTCTGCCGGCTGCTGAACCGGTGCGGCGAGGCCGCGCGGAGTCTGCCCCTGGGCGCCAGGTGTTTCGGGGTGCGGGTCTCGCCGACCGGGGAGAAGGTCACGCACACTAGCCAGGTTTATGATGATAAAGACTACAGGAGAATTCGGTTTGTAGGTCGTCAGAAAGAGGTGAATGAAAACTTTGCCATTGATTTGATAGCAGAACAGCCCGTGAGTGAGGTGGAGACTCGGGTGATAGCGTGCGACGGCGGCGGGGGGGCTCTTGGCCACCCAAAAGTGTATATAAACTTGGACAAGGAAACAAAAACTGGCACGTGCGGTTACTGTCGGCTCCAGTTCAGACAGCATCACCACTAGAGCGTGTGGCACGCCCGGGGTCCCGCAGCGTCCTGGGAGCATTTCCACGGGGAAGCTGAGCGCGTGAAGCTCGCTGGTTCTGTGCGAAGGGTATTCCTGGTGTTGAATAAAGGGTGTTGCTGTCAAGGCTGAAAAAAAAAAAAAAAGAAATGCCAGGTATTGTAGTAGCCAGTCTTTTCTGAGTCTGAAGCGTCCTGCCTGACAGGCTCACTCACACTCACCCACGCCTTTTCTCAGTTCCTCTCATCTGCTCTGAGATTCCATCTCCTGTGACCCAGTGACAAGAACTTCTTAAGAGGCTCCACTGGGCATGGTCGTGGGAGGGGCTCACACCCAGACATGGATGGACACGGGTTGTGGGCCCCTTGGTGTTATTGCTGCTGGGCAGCCTGGATGGTTCAGGGGCCACATCTGGATGTCAGCTCTTTGTGGACCAGATCAGAGAAACAACATGTGAAATACATACGTTAGGCCGGGCGCGGTGGCTCACGCCTGTAATCCCAGCACTTTGGGAGGCCCAGGCGGGCGGATCACGAGGTCAGGAGATCGAGACCATCCTGGCTAACACGGTGAAACCCCGTCTCTACTAAAAATACAAAAAATTAGCCGGGCGAGGTGGCGGGCGCCTGTAGTCCCAGCTACTCGGAGAGGCTGAGGCAGGAGAATGGCGTGAACCCGGGAGGCGGAGCTTGCAGTGAGCCGAGATGGTGCCACTGCACCCCAGCCTGGGTGACAGAGCGAGACTCCGTCTCAAAAAAAAAAAAAA
>NW_026652634.1:9222-12630 GCF_009828535.3 Hylobates moloch
CTCGGTGGATTAATCTGTCTCTTTCCTTTTTGAAATGCCAGGTATTGTAGTAGCCAGTCTTTTCTGAGTCTGAAGCGTCCTGCCTGACAGGCTCACTCACACTCACCCACGCCTTTTCTCAGTTCCTCTCATCTGCTCTGAGATTCCATCTCCTGTGACCCAGTGACAAGAACTTCTTAAGAGGCTCCACTGGGCATGGTCGTGGGAGGGGCTCACACCCAGACATGGATGGACACGGGTTGTGGGCCCCTTGGTGTTATTGCTGCTGGGCAGCCTGGATGGTTCAGGGGCCACATCTGGATGTCAGCTCTTTGTGGACCAGATCAGAGAAACAACATGTGAAATACATACGTTAGGCCGGGCGCGGTGGCTCACGCCTGTAATCCCAGCACTTTGGGAGGCCCAGGCGGGCGGATCACGAGGTCAGGAGATCGAGACCATCCTGGCTAACACGGTGAAACCCCGTCTCTACTAAAAATACAAAAAATTAGCCGGGCGAGGTGGCGGGCGCCTGTAGTCCCAGCTACTCGGAGAGGCTGAGGCAGGAGAATGGCGTGAACCCGGGAGGCGGAGCTTGCAGTGAGCCGAGATGGTGCCACTGCACCCCAGCCTGGGTGACAGAGCGAGACTCCGTCTCAAAAAAAAAAAAAAAAAATACATACGTTAATGTGCACAGATATCTGGTAAATTCTGAAAAAGGAGACCAATAAAGGGAGATAGTTTGTATCTGACTTGGTAATGCATTTGAAATCACTTTGGGGGAAGGGCCTGGTTAGACGGTGGGGGCGGGGCCTGGGGTGGGGCAAGAGGGAGGAGGCTGCTTGGAGGCCGCGCTGGACAGCGGGATGGGGTGGGGCCAGAGGCTTATCCTCGTTTGGGGGCGGGACCTGAAATGGAGTGTTGTTCTTAAGAGCAGGGCCTGGCGGCGATGGGTCAGGGCTCTCTCCTCAGCTGGGTCCATGATGTGACCTGCTGTCATGCTTGACCTCCAGGACTGGATCCCCCGGGTTCTGATTGGTGGATTGTTTCTGGTGTGCCGTGATATTACCCCTAATATCACAGGGATGCTTCCTGCCCGTTTTAAGTTAGCATTTCAAACAATCGAAGTTAAAACAACATATTGTAGTGGGCTAACTCTACTGAACGCTGAATCGTTTTTTCTCTGAAGTTGAAAATGGTTTTAATGCAAAGCGCCTTTTTTGAGCAGGTAGAGTCTCATGTCCTGCAGGCAGGGCGAGCTCCCCTCAGGCTGGGGCAGGACGGGGGACAGGGGCAGGGACCTCGGTAAAGGGGTGGAGTGGCGCTGCTTACAAAGGGGACTGACAATTAGAATGGCTTAGTAAACTAAGCAAGGTCCTGGGTTGTTTGAGTGGGTAATGGAAATAGAAAGGTGACATGGAAAACTGCCTATTATACACAGAAGGTGGAGGAAAATTTCATATTCCATGGAAATAAAGCCAGAACTCGGAGCAGTGGGTCACACCTGTCATCCCAGCACTTTGAGAGGCCGAGGCGGGAGGATTGCTTGAGCCCAGGAGTGTGTGATCAGCCAGGGCATAATAGTGAGACCTCGTCTCTACTAAAAATAAAAGAAAAATCAGCCAGATATGATGGCGCACCCCTGTGTTCTCAGCTGCTCGGGGCACTGAGATGAAAACATCACTTGAAGCCGGGCACGGTGGCTCATGCCTGTAATCCCAGCACTTTGGGAGGCTGAAACGGGCAGATCACCTGAGGTCGGGAGTTCGAGACCAGCCTTACCAACAAGGAGAAACTCCGTCTGTACTAAAAACACAAAAAAATTAGCTGAGCATAGTGGCCCATGCTTGCAATCCCAGCTACTCGGGAAGCTGAGGCAGGAGAATTGCTTGAACTCGGCAGGCGGAGGTTTTGGTGAGCCAAGATCGAGCCATTACACTCCAGCCTGGGGAACAAAAGCGAAACTCCGTCTAAAAAAAAAAAAAAAAGAAAGAAAAAGAAAAGAAAAAGAAAAAAAAGAAAACATCACTTGAGTCAGGGAGTTGGACGCTGCACTGAGCTCTGATCTCGCCAGCACACTCCAACTTGGATGACAGAGCTAGACCCTGTCTCAAACAAACAAGCAAATAAGTGAGAGGCATAATTCCTCCTTCAAAAATAAAGGAAGAGATTTTCTTTCCTGTAGTCTCTTTTCTTAGGATATTTATTTAGAAAATGTGTAAATGAATTTTCTCTGTCTTCTGAAGCGGTATGTTTTTTGACACAGAGTTTCGCGCTTGTAGTCCACGCTGGAGTGGAATGGCGTGATCTCCGTTCACTGCAGCCTCCATCTCCCGGGTTCAAGCGATTCTCCTGCCTCAGCCTCCCGAGTAGCTGGGATTGCAGGCATGTGCCACCACGCCCGGTTAATTTCATATTTTTAGTAGAGAAGGGTTTTTCCGTGTTGGTCAGACTGGCCTCAAACTCCTGACCTCAGGCGATCCGCCCGCCTCTGCCTCCCAAAGTACTGGGATTACAGGTGTGAGCCACCGCACTCGACTAGAAGTGGAATTTTTTAGAAAAGAACGAAACTGTTTTTTAGCTTAATGACCCAGCGATGTATTTCCGAAGGACTTGGGAGCTCTGTTTGAAAGGGAAACAACAACAGAGATAGTACTTGTATCTCAGTAGGAAATTAAATTATTCAAACATCAAGTGATTCCAATTTAAAGCAATGGACATTTAAATAATTCTGAGCCTTGAGAGGAATATGGTCATGCAACCAGAGTCCAGTGGAATGCAGGCGCAACTTCTAAGAGTTTTTCTGTAAATAATTTGGAAAAGTGGCCTTGCACAGTGGTTCACGCCTGTCATCCCAGCACTTCGGGAGACTGAGGCTGGCAGATCACGAGGTCAGGAGATAGAGATCATACTGGCCAACATGGTGAAACCCCGTCCCTAATAAAAATACAAAAATTAGCTGGGCATGTTGGTGCATGCCTCTAGTACCATCTATTCTGGAGGCTGAGCCACGAGACTAGGGAATCGGAGGTTGCAGTGAGCCGAGATTGCGCCACTGCACTCCAGCCTGGCGACAGAGCAATACTTCATCTCAAAATAAATAAATAGCAATAAAAATAAAAAAAAATCAGGAAGACTAAGCAGCCCCAGCCATAAGACCTCCTCAGAGCATTGTGTATCAATCTATCACCAATCAAGTTGCTGCACCCTATGCACTGGTCTTGAATGAAAAATGTGATGATGGCCGGCCGCGGTGGCTCACGCCTGTAATCCCAGCACTTTGGGAGGCCGAGGCGGGTGGATCACGACGTCAGGAGATCGAGACCATCCTGGCTAATATGGTGAAACCCCGTCTCTACTAAAAATACAAAAAATTAGCTGGGCGAGGTGGCGGGCGCCTGTAGTCCCAGCTAGGCGGGAGGCTGAGGC
>NW_026652634.1:12787-14156 GCF_009828535.3 Hylobates moloch
TTGGAGTTGATGTTTCCAGGTGGCTTTCTTCAAGCGTTGTGTTCACATTAACTCTCCACTTAATCATGTATTTTAAATTTTATTATTTACTGCTGACGTCAGTTTCTGTTGGATTGTAGGAGCCTCATCAGAGAGGGCACCTGTCGCCATGTTGTAAAACTCACACTTGCCAAAAAGACATGGGTTAGGGTTTCTTCCCCTGCACGGGATGAAGCTAGTTAGCTGACACAGATGGTCACCTCCATTACCAAGTAGAGCCAGGATGAACTATGTGTGGGGAAAAGAAAGAGAGATCAGCCTGTTACTGTGTCTATATAGAAGGAAGTAGACATAAGAGACTCCATTTAGTTCTGTATTTGAGATGCTGTTAATCTGTGACCCTACCCCCAACCTTGTCCTTGCAAGAGACATGTGCTGTGGTGACTTAAGGTTAAAAGGATTTTGGGCGGTGCAGAATGTGCTTTGTTAAACAAGTGCCTAAAGGCTGCTTATGGTTAAAGGTCATCACCATTCTCTTAAATCTAGAGAAAAAGAAAAACATTTGTCTCCTGCCCGTCCCTGGGCGGTGGAACATCCCTTTGTGTGCTTTGTTTACTGAGTAAGGAGAAAACCGCCTTTAGGAATAAGGTGGGGCTTGCTGGAGCAATACTGCTAAAAGGTTTATGGAGATGTTCGCATATGCATCTCAAGGCACAGCATTTTCTTTTAAACTTATTGATGTTACAAAGATTTTTTGTTCATATGTCTTACTGCTGATTTCCTCCCTACAATGATCCTATTGTCCAGTCACTCCCTTATCTTTTTGATGGTAAAGATAATTATCAATAAATACTAAGGGAACTCAGAGGCCAGGGCTGCTGTGGGTCCTCTGTAAGCACAGCACCGGTCCCCTGGGCCCCGCTTTTCTTTCTCTACACTTTGTCTCTGTGTCTTATTCCTTTTCTCAAGTCTTTCGTCCCACCTAACGAGAAGCACCCACAGGTGTGGAGGGGCAGGCCACCCCTTCACTATGTGTGACCAAGGGTGTTGTCAAGTCCTCTTCCCTGAGGACTGATTAGTGTTTATCTTGAAAACATGTACTTAATGGGTTGTATAGAACAGTGAAGTTTCTTTCTCTCTTTTCAACCTCTTAGCTGTTTGCCTCTATTTCCCATCACATTCTGGTCTAAGGCTTATTGATTTATTGATTTATTTGAGACGGAATCCCGTTCTGTCGCCCAGGCTGGAGTGCAGTGGTGCGATCTCGGCTCATTGCAAGCTCCGCCTTCAGGGTTCACGCCATTCTTCTGCCTCAGCCTCTCCGAGTAGCTGGGACTACAGGCGCCCGCCACCACACCCGGCTGATTTTTTTTTTTTTTTTTGAGACGGA
>NW_026652634.1:14220-22330 GCF_009828535.3 Hylobates moloch
TTTTTTTTTTTTTTTTGAGACGGAGTCTTGCTCTGTCACCCAGGCTGGAGTGCAGTGGTGCTATCTCGGCTCACTGCCAGCTCCACCTCCTGGGTTCACGCCATTCTCCTGCCTCAGCCTCCCCAGCAGCTGGGACACAGGTGCACGCCACCACACCCGGCTAATTTTTTTGTACTTTTAGTAGAGACGGGGTTTCACCATGTTAGCCAGGATGGTCTCGATCTCCTGACCTCGTGATCCGCCCGCTTCGGCCTCCCAAAGTGCTGGGATTACAAGCGTGAGCCCCCGTGCCCGGCCCTAAGGCTTATTTATTAACAAAACGGTTTTTATTTCTTTCTCTGTTATCATGTAGATGATTTCCCATTTGGGAGAATATCTTTTAGTTTTCAATTATATTTTGTCAACATTTAAAAAGCAAAGTAAAGAATATTTCTTGGGCCAGGCATGTTGGCTCACGCATGTAATCCCAGCACTTTGGGAGGCTGACGCAGGCAAATAACTTAAGGCGAGGAGTTCGATACCGGCCAGGTCACCATGGTGATACCCCATCTCTACGAAAAATACAAAAATTAACTGGACATGGTGGCGGGCGCCTGTAATGCCAGCTGCTCCCGAGGCTGAGGCAGGAGAATCGCTTGAACCCAGGAGGCAGAGGCTGCACTGAGTTGAGATCTCGCCACTGCACTCCAGCCTGGGCAACAGAGAAATACTGTCTCAATAATAATAATAATAATAATAATAATAATAATAATAATGAAAGTAATTTAGATGTCTTCCACAAAAGTGCTGGGACAACTAACTGGATATCCACATGGAAAAGAGTAATGTTGGATCCCTATGTCACACCATCAAAAATTTTATTTAAAAAAGTTTTTTTTTTTTTTTCTTAAAAGGGAAAAGGCCCGGGCGCGGTGGCTCACGCCTGTAATCCCAGCACTTTGGGAGGCAGACGTGGGCGGATCACCTGAGGTCGGGAGTTCGAGATCAGCCTGGCTAACATGGTGAAACCCTGTCTCTACTAAATATACAAAATTAACTGGGCATAGTGGCGTATGCCTGTAGTCCCAGCTACTCGGGAGGCTGAGGCAGGAGAATCGCTCGAACCCAGGAGGCGGAAGTTGTAGTGAGCTGGAATCACGCCACTGCATTCCAGCCTGGGCGACAGAGTGAGACTCTGTCTCCAAAAAAAAAAAAAGGGAAAGAGAGAGAGACTAGGAAGGGAGACCTGCCGCAGTGGGTGTTACTTTGTCGCCCAGGCTGGCTTGGAACCCCAGGCTCAGCGATTCTCTCCGTTGCTTCCTGAGTAGCTGGGACCTGAGGCTCCCGCCCCTGCGCCTCTGCTGTTTTTAAGCAGCAGGTGGTGACCTCACTCCTCCCTGGCCTAAGCACTCCGTCCCGCACCCTTGGCGGTGGCTTTAAGGAAGTCTCTGAAGCTGAGCTCAGGGTGGACTCCCCCTCCCGAGGGAATGGTGACAGAAAGGGAGAGGATTTCTATTCTGTTCCGTGGGCCGTCAGCATGACATCTTACGTGTCGCCCAGGCAGGGCTTTGCATTTCACATTCTAGTTTGCATCCCGGTTCCAGACAATTCCAGGGCTTTGGAATCATGCCTCAGACTTTCTGGCGCTCTCGCCTCCACAACCTGAAAACAGAGACGCTAGGAGCCAGGCTGAAAGACGCGCAGGCCCCGCCCCGGCCCCGCCCTCTGCCCGTTCTAAAGGGCAAGGTCTCACCGCCTCGCGCCCCGCCGCTACCTCGCCCAGGCCCCGCCCACCTCCTCCCACCTCCCGCCCAGGCCTGGCTTCCGTCCTGCGCGCGGAGATTAACGCAAACCCGGAAGCGGATCGGGTGGAGTGAAGGTCACATCGCCACGGTGAGTTTTGCTCTGTGTTGCATTATGTCTCTGCTTCCCAGGTCCCCGCCGCTTCTGTCCCTGGGACGTGGGGTCCCCACAGACCTGGAAATTCTCGCCCGTCTTCCTTCGCCCAGAGCAAATTGAGACATCCCAGTGAGAGGCCGGGTGTCGCTTCCTTTCGGGTTTAAAGTCGTCTGGAGGCTGGTCCCGTCCCCGGTCTGTCTGCTATAGGGCAATGTATACACTTTCTGTTGCGTAGTATTTCTGCTCAAAACCTTCTTCTGACTCCTCCCTCCCCGCGCTATTTAAAGTCCTCACCCACGAAGTGGATTCTTGCCCGGGGCGCGCCTCCCAGCCACCCCTCGTCGGCCCCTGTAGCGCCGCGCCGCAGCCCCAGTCCCGGGGAGGCCGCGTTCTCTGCCTGGTCCTGGGATCCTGCAGACCCCATCCTTCTAAGGCGCCGTCACCCCCTTCACCTCCTTACTCGTGCCAGAGCCTGTTGCTCCCCAGGTCTTCCCTCCGCAGTCACCGCTTCCATTGAACCCGCATTAGGGAGGACCCAGGGCCTTGTCCTGTAACACGGGGTCTTCTTGCCTGCCGAGCTCCAGCCCCTGGAAAACGCGCTCCTCCGGGATGCAGGCGTCTTACTCCAAACCCTCCTGCGACTGTGTGGGCCGAAGGGATCAGGAGACAGACAGAGAGCAGTAAAAAACCTGAGACAGATAAAAAAAGAATAAGAAAGGCCCATAACAGATGGCAAAATAGAGGATTGGTGAGGGATATGCCAAGATATGGCAAAAGTGGGAAAAAAAAGCAACAAAAAAACCTAGGAAAGCAGGAGGAGAAAAGCAACTGGAGAAATGTAGAGAAAAGCTAGATGTACAGAGAGATGAAGGACGGCAAGGTAGAGGGGTGGCAGCAAAGAGGGAGGCTCACCAGAGTGAGGGAGAGAGGGAGGGATTTGGCGCCAGGGCAGACAGAGCAGAGTGGTGCTGGTGTCAAGGAGAACCGAGGGAGAACCACAGCAGGGAGGACACCTGGGGATCTGGGGTGCCACAGATCCCCAGGTGGGGACAGGGGAGTATATCAGGGAAGAGAGAATTTAACAGGGAGAGCAGAGGAGGCGCAGAGATGGGTGAAGAGGCAGAAATAGATGGAGATTGAGGACGATTGAAAGATTGGGGAGAAGGAGCAATAAGAGGTTAAATAAGTTGTGAGGATGGAGCAGAAGAGGTAGAAGAGAAGGAATAGAGGGAAGAAGGGGATAAACAACAGAAGAGAAAGGAGTACAAAATGAAGAGCAGAATCCCAGGGAGAAAGAAAAGAAAACAAGAGCTAGAGAGAGAAGGGGAGAATGAGAGAATGGAGGCCAAGGTGGGAGGATGACTTGAGCTCAGGAGGTCCAGGCTGCAGTGAGCTGAGATCATGCCACTACACTGCAGCCTGGTCAAAAGGGTGAGACCTTGTCTCAAAAGAAAAGGGCGAGAGACTGAGTTTAGATCAGTGGGTGAGTCATTGGATATGATTACTTGTGACATGTTGACTTCTCTGTATATAATCTAATAACTAAAAACTTGTTTAAATTATACAGATTGAGAATTTTAAAATTGGTGTCTATGAGACGTGTACGTTCTATAAATCTTGGCATCAGAGGTTATGTTCCACTTGGAATCCCTATTTGCCAGAGGGAAGTGACTTATTCAGTTGTGAATCACTGTCTTCCCTTTTCCTAGGATTGGGAGGATGTGGGGTAGTGAAGTGGGAAAAAAGTCGCTGTCTGTTATTACATAATACTTTCAATTTAATTAATTAAATAATATTTTGAGACAGGGTCTGGCTGTGTCACACGGGCTGGAGTGCAGTGGCGTGATCTCCTCTAACTGCAGCTTCTACCTCTTGGGCTCAAGCGACCCTCCTACCTCAGCCTTCTGAGTAGCTGGGACCAGAGGCATGAGCCACCAAGCCCAGCTAGTTTTTATATACATATATTTTTTTGTAGAAACGTGGTTTCACTGTGTTTCCCAGGCTGGTCTCAAAATCCTGGGGTCAAAGGATCCTCCTGCCTTGGCCTCCCAAATTACTGGGATTACAGGTGCAATTACAGGGATGGCCCACCGCGTCTGGCCTACATAGCCCCCCCTTTTTTTTTTTGAGAGGGAGTTTTGCTCTTTTTGCCCAGGCTGGTGTGTGATGGCATGATCTCAGCTCACCACAACCTCCGCTCCCTGGCTTCAAGCAATTCTACTGCCTCACCCTCCCGAGTAGTTGAGATTACAGGCATGCACGACCACGCCTGGCTAATTTTGTGTTTTTAGTAGAGACGAGGTTTCTTCATGTTAGTCCGGGCTGGTCTCTAACTCCTGAACTCAAGTGATCCGCTGCCTGGGCCTCCCAAAGTGCTGGGATTACTGGTGTGAGCCACCACTCTCAGCCCATAGTAGTTTTTAAAAGGGACATCAGGGCATGGTGGCTCACGCCTGTAATCCCAGCACTTTGGGAGACAGAGGTGGGTGGATCACGAGGTCAGGAGTTCAAGACCAGCCTGGCCGACACAGTGAAACTCAATCTCTACTAAAAAATACAAAAATTAGCCAAGCATGGTGGCAGACACCTGTAATCCCAGCTACTTGGGAGGCTGAGGCAGGAGAATTACTTGAACCTGGGAGGCAGAGGTTGCAGTGAGCCGAGACTGCATCACTGCATGCCAGGCTGGGCAACAGAGCTAGACTCTATCTGACAAAAAAAAAAAAAAAAAAAAAAAAAAAAAAAGAGAAAAAGTAAGGAACATCAAAGTTGGGCATGGTGGCTCATTCCTGTAATCCCAGCACTTTGGGACCAAATCACTGAAGGTCAGGAGTTCGAGACCAACCTGGCCTACATGGTGAAACCCTGTCTCTACCAAAAATATAAAAATTAGCTGGCCATGTAGACACACACCTCTAATTTCAGCTACTCTGGAGGCTGAGGCAGGAGAATTACTTGGACCCGGCTGGGAGGCAGAGGTTGCAGTGAGCCATGATCGCACTACTGCACTCTAGCCTGGGTGACAGAGTGAGACTCCTCCTCCCAAAAAAAAAAGAAAGAAAAATTAGCCAAGGATGGTGGCATGCGTCTGTAGTCCCATCTACTCGGGAGGCTGAGGCAGGAGAATCATGCCACTACACTGCAGCCTGAGTGATAGAGTGTGACTTGGTCTCAAAAAACAAAAAGAGATAGCAATCAGCTCTTTAATGTCTCCCTTTATAAAAGCAGTAGTCCTGGCCATGTTTGGTGGCTCACACTTGTAATTCCAGCACTTTGGAAGGCTGATGTGGGCGAATCACCTGAGGTCGGGGGTTCGAGACCAGCCTGACCAATATAGAGAAACCTAGTCTCTATAAAACTACAAAATTAGTGTGTAGGTGTGGTGGCGTGTGGCTGTCATCCCAGCTACTCGGAAGGCTGAGGCAGGAGAATTGCTTGAACCTGGGAGGCAAAGGTTGTGGTGAGCCAAGATCGTGCCATTGCACTGCAGCCTGGGCAACAGGAGGGAAACTCCGTCTCAAAAAATAAATAAATAAATAATAAAAAATAAAAGCACTAGTCCTATTCACGTGTAGTCAACACCCATGACCAAATTCTCTCAAAGGCACCATCTGCAGGAACATCCTATTGGACAGTAAGAACTCTGGGCCAGGCGCGGTGGCTCAAGCCAGTAATCCTAGCACTTTGGGAGGCCGAGGTGGGTGGATCACGAGGTCAGGAGTTCGAGACCATCCTGGCCAACACAGTGAAACCCTGTCTCTACTAAAAATACAAAAAAAATTAGCAGGGCGTGGTGGCAGGCGCCTGTAGTCCCAGCTACTCGGGAAGCTGAGGCAGGAGAATGGCATGAACCCGGGAGGCAGAGCTTGCAGTGAGCCCAGATGGTGCCACTGCACTCCAGCCTGGGGGACAGAGCCAGACTCTGTCTCAACAAAAAAAAAAAAAAAAAAGAACTCTGAACATCCCTTTTGGCCAATATAAATATTCAGACCAGGGAGCCTACATCAGGTTTTTGATGTTTTTATTATGCAATTTGTTTTATACAATGTTTTCTGTGATCTCAGTTTATAAATTTTGCCAGTATACGTTCTATGTTTTATATTTTATGCACAGTTAACTAGATAACTACAGACAATGCATATATATATAAAATTGCTGTATTGCCTGGTGTTACGTAACTGTACCTGTGACATCATAATTGTACCCTCTGACACTGTTAGTCAATTCTTATTCCTTTTAATGCTGTGTATTTACTTGACCTCATACATCAGAAGGTAGTGATCTTAACATGTATTTCAGTTCTTATAGTGTGTGCTGGTGGTAAGTAGAAGTTGTGGCTTTTTTCTTGAGAGAGAATTGTTTAGAATTCTGCAGGCTGTATAAATGTACTTATTATTTGCTTGCTGGTTTTATCATGAGTTAGAATTGTTTACTAATTAATATTTAAGATTTCACATATGGCTTTTCAGTATATGATATGTAATATAAGTGACACTGCACTTGTTAATTTCAATAAGTGCCTGTTCTGCGTGGATATAGGTAATTTTATGACAGGTATAAAGAAAAAGGTTGTATTAACGTTTTCTTTTTTTTTTTTTTTTTTTTTTTTTGAGACGGAGTCTCACTGTGTCACCCAGGCTGGAGTGCAGTGGCACAATCTTGGCTCACTGCAATCTCCGCCTCCCAGATTTCCCAGGTTCAAGTGAATCTTGTGCCTCTGCCTCCCGAGTAGCTGGGACTACAGGCACCCGCCACCACGCCTGGCTGATTTTTGTAATCTTTTCTTATCTTCTCTGTGCTACCATTATTTGAAAATACAGACTTTCCATTGATTTTGGTTACCCTTACATAGCTTGTTGTGGATTATTTACCAATATAGTATATTGTGTGGTCTTTTAGGACTTATTTGTGTACAGTAGATATTGTGTAAATATGAAGAATATATGCTTTTCATTGATGTGACAGTGATATGTTTTTTGCAAACTGTGATACATTTTAGGGTCACAGTGGAAAAATACTCCTTACTTCAGGCTTACACATGTTTGTGCCCTGTCAGTGTTTTGTCATATTGGAAATAGGCTTCCATAGAAATGATTTGAAGTACATGTAATCGCCCTTTATTTATTAAAGAATCTTACTCCTTTTGTATTCCTAAACTTTGAAGATCATGTTTGGGAAGTTCAAAATAAGTATTGTTTTTTGTGTCATATTTACACATTTCAGTATGATTTACCGTTTGGACTTAATTGGAAATGTATTGGTGTTTATATTTTGTAGATATCTCTTCCAAATGCTTGATGAAAAAGGTGGAAGGATCACTTGAGCCAGGGAGTTGAAGGCTGCAGTGAGCCCTGTTTTTGCCACCACACTCCAGCCTGGGTGAGTGAGCTAGACCCTATCTCAAACAAACAAGCCAATAAGTGAGAGGTATAATTCCTCCTTTGAAAATAAAGAAAGAGATTTTCTTTCCTTTCTTTTCTTAGGACATTTATTTAGAAAATTTGCAAGTGCATTTTCTGTCTTCTGAGGTAGTATGTTTTCTTTCTTTTCTTTTGTTTAATTTTCTTTTATTTCCTTTTCTGTTCTTTTCTTTTCTTTCCTTTCCGACGGAGACAGAGTTTCGCTCTTGTTGCCCAGGCTGGAGTTAAATGGTGCGATCTCGGCTCACTGCAATTTCCATCTCCCGGGTACATGAGATTCTACTGCCTCAACTTCCAGAGTAGCTGGGACTACAGGCACCCGCCAGAATGCCTGGCTAATTTTTATAGTTTTGTAGAGACGGGGTTTCACCATGTTGGCCAGGCTGGTCTTGAATTTCTGATTTCAGATGATCCTCCAGCCTCGGCCTTCCAAAGTACTGGGATTACAGGCGTGAGCCACTGCGCCCGGCCCAGGGATGTATTTCTGAAGAACTTGGGAGCTCCTTGAACGGCAAACAACAGCTGTGCGCAGTGGCTCACGCCTGTAATCCCAGCACTTTGGGAGGCCAAGGCGGGTCAATCCCGAGATCAGGAGTTCGAGACCGCCTGACAAACATGTTGAAACCCTGTCTCCACTAAAAATACGAAGAAATTAGCCAGGCATGGTGGCAAATGCCTGCAGTCCCAGCTACTCAGGAAAATTATTTGAACCTGGGAGGCAGAGGTTGCAGTGAGCCGAGATTGCACCATTGCACTGTAGCCTGGGCGACAAAGCGAGACTCCATCTCAAAAAAAAAAAAAAAAAAAAAAAA
>NW_026652634.1:22430-30094 GCF_009828535.3 Hylobates moloch
CAAAAAAAAAAAAAAAAAAAAAAAAAGGCAAACAACAAGATAGATAGTACCTGTGTCTCAGTAGGAAATTAAGTAATTCAAACATGAAATGATTCCAATTTAAAGCTATGGACATTTAAATAATTCTGAGCCTTGAGAGGAATGTGGTCATGCAACAAGAGTCTAGTGGAATGCAGGCGCAACTTCTAGGAATTTTCCTGGCTGACTGTCGTGCTTCAAGCCTGTAATCCCAACACTTTGAGAGGCCGAGGCTTCTGGATCACTTGAGGTCAGGATTTCAAAACCAGCTTGGCCAGCCTGGTGAAACCCTGTCTCTACTAAAAATAGAGAGACATTACAGGCACCTGCCACCACGCCCAGCTAATTTTTGTATTAGGGTTAGTGTTAGGGTTTCTCCCCCTCCCTCGGGGTGAAGCTAATTAGCTGACAGAGATGGTCACCTCCATTACCAAGTAGAGCCAGGATGAACTATGTGTGACCAAGGGCTTGTCAAGTCCTCTTCCCTGAGGACTGATTAGTGTTTATCTTGAAAACATGTACTTAATGGGTTGTATAGAACAGTGAAGTTTCTTTCTCTCTTTTCAACCTCTTAGCTGTTTGCCTCTATTTCCCATCACAGTCTGGTCTAAAGCTTATTTATTAACGAAATAGTTTTTCTTTCTTTCTTTCTCTATTATCGTCGTGGAGATGATTTCTCATTTGGGGGAAGACTCTTTGTTTTTCAATTATATTTTCTCACATTTAAAAAGTGAAGTAAAGAATATTTCCTGGGCCAGGCATGGTGACTCACGAGTGTAATCCCAGCAATTTGGGTGGCCGAGGCAGGCAGATCACTTGAAGTCAGGAGTTCCAGACCAGCCTGGCCAACATGGTGAAACCCCGTCTCTACCAAAAATACGAAAATTAGCTGGTCATGGTCATGTGCGCTTGTAATACCAGCTACTCGAAAGGCTGAGGCAGAAGAATAGCTTCAACCCAGGAGGCGGAGGCTGCAGTGAGCCACGATCTGGCAACCGCACCCCAGCATGGGCCACAGAGAAATACTCTGTCTCAAAAATAAAAGGAAAGATAAAAGTAAAAAAAGAGAAAGTAATAGATCTCTTTCACAAATGTGCTGGGACAACTAAATGGGTATCTATATGGAAAATATTATTGGATCTCTATGTCACACCATGAAAAATTTTATTTAAAAACGGTTAAAAAAAAAAAAAAGGCCGGGCGCGGTGGATCACATCTGTAATCCTAGCAGTTTGGGAGGCTGAGGCGGGCGGATCACAAGGTCAGAAGATCGAGACCATCCTGGCTAACATGGTGAAACCCCGTCTCTACTAAAAATACAAAAAATTAGCCGAGCGTCGTGCTGGGCGCCTGTAGTCCCAGTTACTTGAAAGGCTGAGGCAGGAGAATTGCGTGAACCCGGGAGGTGGAGCTTGCAGTGAGCCAAAATCCTACCACTGCACTCCAGCCTGGGCGACAGAGCAAGACTCTGTCTCAAAAAATAAAAATAAATAAAAACGAAAGAAAAGAAAAAGCGCGCGCGAGAGAGACGAGGAAGGGAGCCCTGCGGGAGGAGGTGTTACCTTGTCGCCCAGGCTGGCCTGGACCCCCAGGTTCAGCGATTCTCCCGCCACTGCTTCCTGAGTAGCTGGGACCTCAGGCTTCCGCCCCTTGCCAGCATCCCTGCTGTGTTTAGGCAGCAGGTGGTGACCTCATTCCTCCCTGGCCTGAGCACTCGGTCCGGCATCCCAAGGGGAGGCCCTAGGGAAGTCTCTGAAGCTGAGCACGGGGTGGACTCTCCCTCCTGAATGAATGGAGAATAGAAAGGGGGAGGATTTCTGTTCTGTGGGCCGTCAGCATGAAATCGTATATTCCGCCCAGGCAGGGCTTTGCATTTCACATTTTAGTTTGCATGCGCGTTCCAGATAATTCCAGGGCTTCTGAATCATGCCTCAGCCTTCCTGGCCGTTCTCACCTCCAAAAACCCAAAAAACTGAGGCGCTGGGTGCTAGGCGGAGAGATGCACAGGTCCCGCCCCGGCCCCGCCCTCTGCCGGTTCTAAAGGGCAAGGTCTCTCCGTCTCGTGCCCCGCCTCTACCCCGCCCAGGCCCCGCCAAACTGTTCGCGGGCCCGGCCCAGGCTTGGCTTCTGTCCCGGGGCGCAAACCCCGATGCGGATCACATGGAGTGAAGGTCGTACTGCGGCGCATACGTTTCGCTCTGTGTTGTATTAAGTCTGCGCTTCCCAGGTCTCCTGTGCGTCTGTCCCTGGGACGTGGGGTCCCCATGGACCTGGAAATTCTCGCCTGTCTTCCTTCACCCAGAGCAAACTGAGATGTCCCCGTAAGAGTCCGGGAGTTGCTTGCTTTTGGGTTTGAAGTCGTCCGGAGGTTGGTCCCATCCCCGGACTTTCTGCTATAGGGCAATGTATACACTTCCTATCACTTAGTTTTCCTGGTCAAAACCTTGTTCTGACTCCTCCCACTCCATGCTTTTTAAAGTCCCCACCCGCGAGGTGGATTCCCGCCCTGGGCGCCTCCCAGCCTCTCCCCCTTCGGCCCCTGGAGCGGAGCGCCGCGGCCCCCGTCCTGGGGAGGCTGCGTCTTCTGCCTGGTCCTGGGATCCTGCAGGTGCCGCCCTTGTCTTAAGGCGCCGTCGCCCCCTACATCCCTCCTCGTGGTGCGCCCTGCTGCTCCCCAAGTCTTCCCTCTGCAGTCACCGCTTCCCCTGAACCAGTGTAGGGTAGGTCCCAGCGGCTTGTCCTGTGACACCGGGTATTCTCGCCTGCCCAGCTCCACCCCCCGGAAAATGCGCTTCTCCGCGATGCAGGTGTCTTACCCCAAACCCGCAGAGTGGTGCTGGTGGCAAGGAGAACAGAGGGAGAACCACAGCAGGGAGGACACCTGGGGATCTGGGGTGCTAGAAAGTGGGGACAGGGGGGTGTAACAGGGAAGAGAGAATGTAACAGGGAGAGCAGAGGAGACGCAGAGATAAGAGGCGGTAATATATAGAGATTGAGGACGATGGAAAGATTGGGGAGAAGGAGCAATAAGAGGTTAAATAAGGACCGGGCGCTTTGGCTCATGCCTGTAATCCCAGCAGTTTGGGAGGCTGAGGCGAGCGGATCATCTGAGATCCTGAGTTCGAGACCAGCCTGACCAACATGGAGAAACCCCATCCCTACTAAAAATACAAAACTAGCTGGGCGCGGTTGCATATGCCTGTAATGTCAGCTATTAGGGAGGCTGAGGCCAGAGAATCGCTTGAACTTGGGAGGCGAAGGTTGCGGTGAGCCGAGATCGCACCATTGCACTCCAGTCTGGGCAACAAGAGTGTAACTAAGTCTCAAAAAAAAAAAAAGAAGAAGTTAAATAAGTTGTGAGGATGGAGCAGAAGAGGTGGAGGAGAAGTAATAGAGGGAAGAAGGGGATAAATAGCAGAAGAGGAGAGGGGTACAAAATGAGGAGCACAAGCCCAGGGAAAAAGAAAAGAAAACGAGCTTGAGAGAGAAGGGGAGAATGAGAGATATGTACAGAATTAGGGAGGGAAGTGCGGTAATGAAGAAAGGGGGGCTAGGCACAGTGGCTCATGCCTGTAATCCCAGCATTTTAGGAGACGGAGGCAGAGGGATTGCTTGAGTCCAGGAGTTCAAGACCAGCCTGGGCAAAATAGTGAGACACCCCATCTCTTTCGAAAGAAAAAAATTAACCGGGCATGATAGTGTTCAGCTGTAATTTCAGCTACTCTGTAGGCGGAGGCTGGAGGATCACTTGAGCCCAGGAGCTCCAGGCTGCTGTGAGCAGAGATCATGCCACTGTACTCCAGCCTGGTCAAAAGAGCAAGACCCTGTCTCAAAAGAAAAAAGGGTGGGGGACTTTGGGTACAGATGAGTGTGTGAGTTCATTGGATATGATTAGTTGTGACATGTTGACTTCTGTGTATATAATCTAATAACTTGTTTAAATTATACAGATGAGTTTGAGAATTTTAAATATCCTATCTGTGAGCCATGTACATTCTATAAATATTGGCATCAGAGGTTAGCTTCCACTTGGAATCCCTATTCAGCCCGAGGGCAGTGACATTCAATTGTGAGTCACTCTTTTCCCTTTTCCCATGGTGGGGTAGGAAGTGGGGCAGTGGTTTGGAAAAAAAAATCGCTTTCTGTTATTACATAGTACTTTTAATTAATTAATTAATATTTTGAGACAGGGTCTGGCTCTATCACCCAGGGTGGAGTACAATGTGTTATCTACTCTAACTGCAGCCTTGACCTCCTAGGCTCAAGTGACTCTCCTCCCTCAGTCTCCCGAGTAGCTGAGACCACAGTTGTGAGACACCAAGCCCAGCTAGTCGGTTTTTTTTGTTCGTTTATTTTTTTGTAGAAACAGGGTTTCAGTATGTTTCCCAGGGTGGTCTCGAAATCTTGGGCTCAGAGGTTCCTCCTGTCTTGGCCTTGCAAAGTACTGGGATTACAGGGATGAGCCACTGCGCCTGGCCTACATATTAATTATTATTATTATTATTATTATTATTATTAGTTTTTTGAGATGGAGTTTCGCTCCTGTTGCCCAGGCTGGAGTACAATGGTACAATCTTGGCTAATGAGTATCTCTGCCTTTAGGGTTCAAGCGATTCTCCTGTGATACTCCCCCAGAGTAGCTGGGATTACAGGCATGTGCCACCATGCCCTGCTAATTTTGGATTAGGAGGCCAAGGCAGGAGAATCACTTGAACCCAGGAGGCAGAGGTTGTCGTGAGCTGAGATCGCACCATTGTACTTTAGCATGGGCAATAAGAGTGAAACTCCATCTCAAAAAAACCAAAAAAGAATGGAGCAAAACAGGAGCGGGGTATAAAACGAGCAGAAGCCCAGGGGGAAATGCAGAAAAGAAACAGATGGAGAGAGAAAGTGAGAAGGGGCTATATATAGAATGATGGAGGGAAGCAGTAATGAAGACGAAGGGGGACCCTGAGTGCAGATGAGCGGTGAGTTGATTGGATGTGATGACATGTTGCTTTCTCTGTTTATAAGGTAACAAATTTAAAATTTGTTTAAATTATACAGATGAGAATGAGAGTTGCAAAACTCCTGTGTCTTAAGTGTGATGCATTTTACAATTATGGCGTCAGAGGCTAGCTCCCCTCTGCAACCCCTCTTCAGCCAGAGTACAGTGACTTGACTTATTAGTTGTGGATCACCCTCTTCCCTTTTCATGGCTGGCATGGGGAGTGGCGGAGTGAAGTAGGGTAAGAAGTGACTGAGTCTCTGTTACTATATGGAATGTGATAAAAGGAATATTAAAAGTGCTTTTGTTCTTTTTGTAATTGGTTTCCTTTTTTCTAGTTCCTCTTCATTTCATTACTTTAGTTTTTTTTTTTTTTTTTTTTAATTTTTGAGATGGAGTCTTTCTCTGTCACGCAGGCTGGAGTGCAGTGGAGCGTTCTTGACTCACTGCAACCTCTGCCTCCCGGGTTCAAGGAATTCTTTGCCTCAGCCTCCCGAGCAGCTGGTATTATAGGTGCCTGCAACCACACCTGTCTGATTTTTGTATTTTTAGTAGAGACAGTTTTCACCATCTAGGCCGGGCTTGTCTTGAACTCATGACCTTGTGATCCACCCGCCTCAGCCTCCCAAAGTGCTGCGATTACAGGCGTGAGCCACCACGCTCAGCCTCAGTAGTTGTTTTTTATTTTTTAATTTTAATTTACTTATTTTTGTTGTTGTGGTTTTTTTTTTTTTTTTTTTTTTGGTAGGAGTTTTGCTCTTGTGGCTAAGGGTGAAGTGCAATGGCGTGATCTTGCTCACTGCAACCTTCGCCTATGGGGTTCAAGTGATTCTCCTGCCTCAGCCTCCTGAGTAGTTATGATTACAGGCATACACCACCGTAGCCGGCTAATTTTGTATTTTCAGTAGAGACGGGGTTTCTCCATCTTGGTCAGGCTGGTCTTGAACTCATGACCTCAGTGATCCTCCCACCTCAGCCTCCCAAGGTGCTGGGATTACAGGTATGAGCCGCTACGCCCAGACTTTAATAATTTTTTTGAGACACTCTTACTGTTTCCCACACTGGAGTGCAGTGGCAGGATCACAGCATTGTGCAGTGGCAACCTCCTGGGCTCAAGTGATTTTCACACCTCAGCCTCCGGAGTAGCTGGGACCACAGGTACGCCCCACCAGGCCCGGCTGATGTTTAGATATATGTATTTATTTATTGAGACTCTCTGTCACCCAGTCTGGAGCCCAGCGGCACGATCTCGTCTCACTGCAAACTCCACCTCCTGGGGTCAAGCGATTTTCCTGCCTCAGCCTCCTGAGTAGCTGGGGTGACAGGTGTGCACCACTATGCCCTGCTAATGTTTGTATTTTTAGTAGAGGCATAGTTTCTCCATGTTGGCCAGGCTGATCTCGAACTCCTAATATTGTGGTCTTCCTGCCCCAGCCTCCCAAAGTGCTAGGATTACAGAAGTGATCCACCCTGCCCGGCCTTTTTTTTTTTTTTTTTAACCGTTTTTAAATAAAATTTTTCATGGTGTGACAGAGAGATCCAATATTATTCTTTTCCATGTAGATATCCAGTTAGGTATTACAAGGGTGAGTCACCACTCCTGACTGGTCTGGAAATTTTCTAGAGGAGGAAGACCAAGGCAGCCTATTGGCCATCACATGGGAATCAGCCACACCTCCTTCCTCCTCACCTCAGAGCATCTCAGAATAACTTGGTGAAATGTCTCCCACTCTGAGCCTCAGTGAGCCCATCTGTAACATGGAGGTGAGGAATAAGACCGGAAAAGCTCAGTCAGAGTGACACTGACCCCTGAAATGACTGACAAAATACAGTGTGTGGCTTTTCTTCTGGGAGAGGGTAGTGCTCAGTTTTAACTCGAATTTTATTTTATTTTATTTTATTTATTTATTTTTTTTTTTTTTGAGACGGAGTCTCGCTCTGTCGCCCAGGCTGGAGTGCAGTGGCATAATCTCGGCTCACTGCAAGCTCCGCCTCCCGGGTTCACCCCATTCTCCTGCGTCAGTCTCTCCGAGTAGCTGGGACTACAGGTGCCCGCCACCATGCCTGGCTAATTTTTTTGTATTTTTAGTAGAGACGGGGTTTCACCGTGGTCTCGATCTCCTGACCTCGTGATCCGCCCGCCTCGGCCTCCCAAAGTGCTGGGATTACAAGCGTGAGCCACCGCGCCCGGCCTTTAACTCGAATTTTAAAGGGATTCCAGTTCTCCAAATATTAAAAAATAAAGCACAAGATGAGCAAAATCAGGGGATTAGACTCAAATCACCTTGAACCTTATCATCTCACAGCTGTAACCCACCTACAAGACTCCATGTCCCCTGCAGGCCTCACCCCGGAGCTCTACAATCCTGTGTCCAATTGTCTCCTCAGCTCTCTCCTGGGACATCAAACAGGCATCCCCACCTTCAGGCGTCCACAAGTGACTTCCTAAATCCCCAAACACATTCCCTTGCAGTCTGCACATCCCAGATGAGAGTGACTGTACTTCTGGAAACTTAGCCAAACTTGACAGCATGTATTTTAAATTTGGGAAATAAATTACATTATTTGTAAGTGTTGTAATTTATAATATAAAGAGAAACTTAGATGTATACGTGAAAAGAGTGAGAAGATACATCACTTCCAATTTTTTTTTTTTTTT
>NW_026652635.1:0-29983 GCF_009828535.3 Hylobates moloch
AAGAAGTTTCGCAGAGTGCTTCTGTGTAGTTTTTATTTGAAGATATTACTTTTTCCACAATAGGCCACTTAGCTCTCGGGATATCAGCTGGCAGTTTCTACAGATAGAGAGTTTCGGAGCTTCTCAATCAAAAGTAAGGTTCAAGTCTGTCAGTTGAATGCACAGAACAGAGAGAAGTTTGGCAGAATTATTCTGTGTAATTTTTATTTCAAGATAAACCTTTTTCCACTGTAGGCCCCTTAGCGCTCCGAATATCCCATTGCAGTTACTACAGACAGAGTGTTTCAAAACTCCTCAATGAAAAGTAAGGTTCACATCTGCTAGGTGAATGCACAGATCAGAAAGAAGTTTCGCAGAATGCTTCTGTGTTGTTATTAATTTAAGACATTCCTTTTTACACTATAGGCCCCTTAGCACTCCGAATGTCCACTTGCACTTTCTACAGAAAGAGTGTTTCAAAACTCCTCAATCGAAAGTAAGGTTCAACTGTGCTAGTTGAATGCACAGATCAGACAGAAGTTTCACAGAATGCTACTGTGCAGTTTTTAACAAGGTTCAAACTGTCATTGAATCACAGAAAAAAAAATTTGCAGAAAATCTGTGTATTTTTATTTTAAATATCCTTTTTCACTGATATCCCCTTGCAGTTTCTACAGAAACAGTGATTCAAAACTCCTCAATCAAAAGTAAGTTTCACCTCTGCTAGGTGAATGCACAGATCAGGAAGAAGTATCACAGAATGCTTCTCTGTAGTTTTAATTTGAAGATATTCCTTTTTCCACTATAGGCCCCATAAGCCCGGAATGTCCACTTGCAGTTTCTACAGAAAGATTGTTTCAGAACTTAACAATCAACAGTCAGGTTCAACTCTGTTGAATGCAGAGAACAGATCGAAGTTTGGCAGAATGATTCCGCGTAGTTCTTACTTGGAGATATACTTTTTTCCACTATAGGCCCCGTAGCGCTCCGAATGTCCCCTTGCAGTTTCTACAGAAAGAGTGTTTCAAAACTCCTAAATCAAAAGTAATGTTCAACTCTGCTAGTTAAATGCACAGATCAGAAAAAATTTCGAAGAATGCTTCTATCTAGTTTTTATTTGAGGATATTCCTTTTTCCACTATAGGCCCCTTAGCGCTCCGAATGCCGGCCTGGAGTTTGTACCGAAAGAGAGTTTCAGAACTTCTCAATCAAAACTAAGATTCAACCCTGTTAGTTGAATGCACAGAACAGAAAGAAGTTTGGCAGAATGATTCTGTGTAGTTTTTATTTCAAGATATACCTTTTTCTACTAGAGGCCACTTAGTGCTCGGAATGTCCACTTGCAGTTTCTACAGAAAGTGTGTTTCAGAACTTCTCCATCAACAGTAAGGTTCAACCCTGTCAGCTGAACGCACAGAAGAGAATGAAGTTTGGCAGAATGATTCTGTGTAGTTTTTATTTCAAGATATGCCTTTTTCCACTGTAGGCCCCTTAGCGCTCCGAGTTTCCCCTTTCAGTTTCTACAGAAAGAGTGTTTCAAAACTCCTCAATCAAAAGTAAGGTTCACCTCTACTAGGTGAATGCACAGATCAGAAAGAAGATTCGCAGAATGCTTCTCGGTAGTTTTAATTTGCAGATATTCCTTTTTCCACCATAGGCCCCTTAGTGCTCCGAATGTCCTCTTTCAGTTTCTACAGAAAGAGTGTTTCAGAACTTCTCAATCAACAGTAAGGTTCAACGGTGTTTGTTGAATGCACAGAACAGAAAGAAGTTTGGCAGAATGATTCTGTGTAATTTTTATTTGAAGATATAACTTTTTCCACTATAGGCCACTTAACGCCAGGAATGTCCGCTTGCAGTTTCTAAAGAAAGAGTGTTTCAGAACTTCTCAATCAACAGTAGGGATCAACTCTGTTACTTGAATGCACAGAACAGTAAGAAGTTTGGCAGAACGCTTCTGCGTAGTTTTATTGAAGATATTCCTTTTTCCACTATAGGCCCCTTAGCGCTCCGAATATCCACTTGCAGTTTCTACAGAAAGAGAGTTACACAACTTCTCAATCAAATGTAAGGTTCACCTCTGCTATTTGAATGCACAGATCAGAAAAAAGTTTCGCAGAATGCTTCTGTGTTTTTTTTATTTGAAGATATTCCTTTTTCCACTATAGGCCCCTTAGTGCTCCGTATGTCCGCTTGCAGTTTCTACAGAAAGAGTGTTTCAGAACTTCTCAATCAACAGTAAGGTTCAACTCTGTTATTTGAATGCACAGAACAGAATGAAATTTTGCAGAATGATTCTTTGTAGTTTTTATTTGAAGACATTCCTTATTCCACTCTATGCTCCTTAATGCCCGGAATGTCCGCTTGCAGTTTCTACAGAAAGAGTGTTTCAGAACTTAACAATCAACAGTATGGTTCAACTCTGTTAGTTGAATGCAGAGAACAGAACGATGAATCTGGGCAGAATGATTCTGTGTAGTTTTAATTTGACGATATTCCTTTTTCCACTGTAGGCCCCATAGCGCCCCGAATGTCCCCTTGCAGTTTCTACCGAAAGAGGGTTTCAAAACTCCTAAATCAAAAGTAATGTTCAACTCTGCTAGCTGAATGCACAGATCATAAAGAAGGTTCGACGAATGCTTCTGTCTAGTTTTTATTTGTAGATATTCCTTTTTCCATCATAGGCCCCTTAGCGCTCAGAATATCCGCTTGCAGTATCTACAGAAAGAGAGTTTCAGAGCTTCTCAATCAAAAGTAAGGTTCAACTCTGTAAGTTGAATCTACAGAACAGAAAGAAGTTTGGCAGAATTATTCTCTGTAGTTTTTATTTCAAAATATCCCTTTTTCCACTATAGGCCCCTTAGCGCTCCGAATGTCCCCTTGCAGTTTCTACAGAAAGAGTGTTTGAAAACTCCTCAATCAAAAGTAAGGTTCAACTCTGCTAGTTGAATGCACAGACCAGAAAGCAGTTTCACAGAATGCTTCTGTGTCGTTTTAATTTGAAGATATTCCTTTTTCTACTACAGGCCTCTTAGTGCTCTGAATGTCCGTCTGCAGTTTCTACAGAAAGAGAGTTTCTCAACTTCTCAATCAAAAGTAAAGTTCAACTCTTCTAGTAGAATGTGCAGATCAGAAAGAAGTTACACAGAATGCTTCTGTGTAGTTTTTCTTTCAAGATGTCACTTTTTCCACTATAGGAACCTTAGCACTCCGAATTTTCACTTGCACTTCCTACAGAAAGAGGGTTTCAAAACTACTCAATCAAAAGTAAGGTTCAACTCAGCTAGTTGAATTCACAGATCAGAAAAAAAGATTCGCAGAATGCTTCTGTGTAGTTTTTATTTAAAGATATTCCTTTTTCCAATATAGGCCTCATAGCGCTCGGAATGTCCGCTTGCAATTTCTACAGAAAGAGAGTTTCAGAAGTTCTCAATCAAAAGTAAGGTTCATCTCTGTCAGTTGAATGCACAGAACAGAAAGTAATTTGGCAGAATTATTCTGTACAGTTTTTATTTGAAGATATTCCTTTTTCCACTATAGGCCCCTTAGCGCTCCGAATGTCCGCTTGCAGTTTCTACAGGAAGAGAGTTTCAGAACTTCTCAATAAAAAGTAAGGTTCAACTCTGTTAGTGGGATGAACAGAACAGAAAGAAGTTTGGCAGCATGATTCTGTGCAGTTGTTGTTTGAAGATATTCCTTTTTCCACTATAGGCCGCAGAGGCCTATGAATGTCCCCTTGCAGTTTCTACAGAAAGAGTGTTTCAAAACTCCTATATCAAAAGTAAGGTTTAACTCTGTTAATTGAATGCACAGATCAGAAAGAAGTTTCAAAGAATGCTTCTGTGTAGTTTTTATTTGATGATATTCCTTTTTCCACTATAGGCCCCTTAGTACTCCGAATGTCCGGTAGCAGTTTCTACAGAAAGAGTGCTTCAGAACTTCTCAATCAACAGTACGGTTCAACTCTGTTAGTTGAATGCACAGAAAAGAAAGAATTTTGGCAGAATTATTCTGTGTAGTTTTTATTTGAAGATATTCCTTTTTCCACTATAGACCATTTAGCGCTCCGAATGTCCCCTTGCAGTTTCTACAGAAAGAGAGTTTCAAAACTCCTCAATCAAAAGTAAGGTTCAACTCTGCTAGTTGAATGCACAGATCAGAAACAAGTTTGGCAGAATGATTCTGTGCAGTTTTTCTTTGAAGATATTACTTTTTCCACCATAGGCCCCTTAGCGCTCCGAATATCTGCTTGCAGTTTCTTCAGAAAGACTGTTTCAAATCTCCTCAATCAAAAGTAAGGTTCACCTCTGCTAGGTGAATGCACACATAAGAAATAAGTTTCGCAGAATGCTTCTGTGTAGTTTTAATTTGAAGATATTCCTTTTTCCACTATAGGCCCCTTAGGGCTCCGAATGTCCACTTGCAGTTTCTACAGAAAGAGTGTTTCAGAACTTCTCAATCAAAAGTAAGGTTCAAGTCCGTTAGTTGAATGCACAGAAGAAAGAAGTTTGGCAGAATGATTCTGTGTAGTTGTTATTTGAAGATATTCCTTTTACCACTATAGGCCCCTTAGCGCACCGAATATGCTCTTGCAGTTTCTACAGAAAGTTTCACAACTTCTCTATCAAAAGTAAACTTCAAATGTGCTAGTTGAATGCAAAGATCAGAAAAAAGTTTCGCAGAATGCTTCTGTGTAGTTTTCATTTGAAGATATTCCTTTTTGCACTAATGTCCGCTTCCAGTTTCTACAGAAAGAGTGTTTCAGAACTTCTGAATCAAAAGTAAGGTTCAACATCAGAAAGACGTTTCGCAGAATGCTTTCGTGTAGATTTTATTTGAAAATATTCCTTTTTCCACTATAGGCACCTTAGCGCTCCGAATGTCCGCCTGCAGTTTCTACCGAAAGAGTTTCACAACTTCTCAATCAAATGTAAGTTTCACCTCTGCTATTTGAATGTACACATCAGAAAGAAGTTTCGCAGAATGCTTCTGTGTTGTTTTTATTTGAAGATATTACTTTTTCCACTACAGGCCCCTTAGTGCTCCGATTGTCTGCTTGCAGTTTCTACAGAAAGAGTGTTTCAGAACTTCTCAATCAACAGTAAGGTTCATCTCTGTTTGTTGAATGCACAGAACAGAAAGAAATTTTGCAGAATGATTCTGTGTAATTTTTATTTGAAGACATTTCTTATTTCACTCTATGCCCCTTAACGCCCGGAATGTCCGCTTGCAGTTACTATAGAAAGAGTGTTTCAGAACTTAACAATCAACAGTAAGGTTCAACTCTGGTAGTTGAATGCAGAGAACAGAACGAAGATGGGCAGAATGATTCTGTGTAGTTTTCATTTGATGATATTCCTTTTTCCACTATAGGCCCCACAACGCTCCGAATGTCCCCTTGCAGTCTCTGCCGAAAGAGGGTTTCAAAACTCCTAAATCAAAAGTAAGGTTCAACTCTGCTAGCTGAATGCACGGATCAGAAAGAAGGTTCGAAGAATGCTTCTGTCTACTTTTTATTAGTAGATATTACTTTTTCCACTGGAGGCCTTTAACGCTCCGAATGTCGGCCTGCAGTTTGTACAGAAAGAGAGTTTCAGAACTTCTCAATCAAAAGTAAGGTTCAACTCTCTTCCTTGAATGCACAGAACAGAAAGAAGTTTGGTAGAATGATTCTGTCTTGTTTTTAATTCAAGATATTCCTTTTTCCACCTGGGGCCCTTAGCGATCCGAGTGTCCACTTGCACTTTCCACAGAAAGAGTATTTCAAAACTCCTCTATCAAAAGTAAGGTGCAATTCTGCTAGTTGAAAGCACAGATCAGAAAGAAGTTCACAGAATGCCTCTGTGTAGTTTTAATTTGAAGATATTCCTTTTTCCACTATTGGCCCCTTTGAGCTCCGAATATCCGCTTGCAGTTTCTACAGAAAGAGTGTTTCAGAACTTCTCAAACAACAGTAGGGTTCAACTCTGTTATTGAATGCACAGAACAGAAAGAAGTTTGGCAGAATGATTCTCTGCAGTTGTTATTTGAAGATACGCCTTTTTCCACTATAGGCCCCTTAGTGGTCCGAATGTCCACTTGCAGTTTCTACACAAAGAGTGTTTCAAAACTCCTCAATCAAATGTAAGGTTCAACTCTGCTAGTTGAATGCACAGACCAGAAAAAATTTTCACAGAATGCTTCTGCGTAGTTTTAATTTGATGATATTCCTTTTTCCACTATAGGCCCCTAAGTGCTCCGAATGTCCGCTTGCAGTTTCTACAGAAAGAGTGTTTAAGAACATCTCCATCAACAGTAGGGTTCAACCCTGTTAGTTGAATGCACAGAACAGAAAGAAGTTTGGCAGAATCATTCTGTGTAGTTTTTATTTGAAGACATATCTTTTTCCAGCATATGCCCCTTAATGCCCGGAATATCTGCTTGCAGTTTCTACAGAAAGATTGATTCGGAACTTAACAATAAACAGTAAGGTTCAACTCTGTTGAATGCAGAGAACAGAACGAAGTTTGGAAGAATGATTCTATCTAGTTTTTATTTGAGGATATTCCAATTTCCACTATAGGCACATTACTGCTCCGAATGCCGGCCTGCAGTTTGTACCGAAAGAGAGTTTCAGAACTTCTCAATCAAAAGTAACGTTCAACCCTGTTAGTTGAATGCACAGAACAGAAAGACGTTTGGCGAAATGATTCTGTGTAGTTTATATTTGAAGATATTCCTTTTACCACTATAGGCCGCTTAGTGCTCGGAATGTCCACTTGCAGTTTCCACAGAAAGTGTGTTTCAGAACTTCTCCATCAACAGTAAGGTTCAATCCTGTCAGTTGAACGCACAGAAGAGAAAGAAGTTTGGCAGAATGATTCTGTGTAGTTTTTAATTGATGATATTCCTTTTTCCAGTACAGGCCCCTTAGCGCTCCGAATGTCCCTTTGCAGTTTCTACTAAAAGAGTGTTTCAAAACTCCTCAATCAATAGTATGGTTCAATTCTGCTAGTCGAATGCACAGATCAGAAAGAAGTTTCTCAGAGTGCTTCTGTGTAGTTTTTATTTGAAGATATTCCTTTTTCCACCATAGGCATCTTAGCGCTCGGGATATCAGCTTGCAGTTTCTACACATAGAGAGTTTCGGAGCTTCTCAATCAAAAATAAGGTTCAACTCTGTCAGTTGAATAAAAAGAACACAAAGAAGTTTGGCAGAATTATTCTGTGTAATTTTTATTTCAAGGTATACCTTTTTCCACTATAGGCCCCTTAGGGCTCCGAATGTCCCATTGCGGTTTCTACAGAAAGAGTGTTTCAAAACTCCTCAATGAAAAGTAAGGTTCACCTCTGCTAGGTGAATGCACAGATCAGAAAGAAGTTTCACAGAATGCTTCTGTGTTGTTATTAACTTAAGATATTCCTTTTTACACTATAGGCGCCTTAGCGCTCCGAAAGTCCACTTGCACTTTCTACGGAAAGACAGTTTCAAACTCCTCAATCAAAAGTAAGGTTTAACACTGCTAGTTGAAGGAACAGATCAGAAAGAAGTTTCACAGAATGCTACTGTGCAGTTTTTATTTGAAGATATTCCTTTTTCCACTATAGGCCCCTTAGCGATCCGAATCTCCGCTTGCAGTTTCTACAGAAAGAGTGTTTCAGAACTTAACAATCAACAGTAAGGTTCAACTCTGTCAATTGAATGCACAGAACAGAAAGAAGTTTGGAGAATAATTCTGTGTAGTTTTTATTTCGAGATATACATTTTTCCCCTGTAGGCCCCTTAGCGCTCCGAATGTCCCCTTGCAGTTTCTACAGAAAGAGTGTTTCAAAACTCCTCAATCAAAAGTAATGTTCACCTCTGCTAGGTGAATGCACAGATCAGAAAGAAGTTACGCAGAATGCTTCTCTGTAGTTTTAATTTGAAGATATTCCTTTTTCCACTATAGGCCCCTAGTGCCCCAAATGTCCGCTTTCAGTTTCTACAGAAAGAGTGTTTGAGAACTTCTCAATCAACAGTAAGCTTCAACTCTGTTGAATGCTCAGAACAGAAAGAAGTTTGGCAGAATGATTCTGTGTAATTTTTATTTGAAGATATTCCTTTTTCCACTATAGGCCACTTAACGCCCGGAATGTCCGCTTGCAGTTTATACAAAAAGAGTGTTCCAAAACTTCTCAATCAACAGGAAGGTTCAAATTTGTTAGTTGAATGCACAGAACAGAAAGAATTTTGGCAGAATGATTCTGTGTAGTTTTTATTTGAAGATATTCCTTTTTTCACTATAGACCCATTAATGCTCCGAATGTACCCGTGCAGTTTCTACAGAAGAGTGTTTCAAAACGCCTCAATCAAAAGGAAGGTTGAAATCTGCTGGCTGAATGCACAGATCAGAAAGAAGGTTGGAAGAATGCTTCTGTCTAGTTTTTATTTGTAGATATTACTTTTTCCACTATAGGCCCCTTAGCGCTCCGAATGCCGGCCTGCAGTTTGTACAGAAAGAGAGTTTCAGAACTTCTCAATCAAAATTAAGGTTCAACTCTGTTCATTGAATGCTCAGAACAGAAAGAAGTTGGGCAGAATGCTTCTGTGTAGTTTTTATTTGAAGATATTCCTTTTTCCACTATAGGCCCCTTTGTGCTCCAAATGTCCCCTTGCAGTATCTACAGAAAGAGTGTTTCAAAACTCCTCAATCAAAAGTACCGTTCAGCTCTGCTAGTTGAATGAAAAGATCAGAAAGAAGTTTCACAGAACGCTTCTGTGTAGTTGTTATTTGAAGATATTCCTTTTTCCACCATAGGCTCCTTAGCGCTCGGAATTTCCGCTGCAGTATCTACAGAAAGAGAGTTTCAGAGCTTCTCTGTCAAAAGTAAGGTTCAACCCTGTCAGTTGAAGGCACAGAAGAGAAAGAAGTTTGGCAGAATGATTCTGTGTAGTTTTTATTAGAAGATATTCCTTTTTCCACTATAGGCCCCTTAGCGCTCCGAATGTCCCCTTGCAGTTTCTACTAAAAGAGTGTTTCAAAACTCCTCATTCAATAGTATGGTTCAACTCTGCTAGTGGAATGCACAGATCAGAAAGAAGTTTCGCAGAGTGCTTCTGTGTAGTTTTTATTTGAAGATATTCCTTTTTCCACCATAGGCGAAGTAGCGCTCAGGATATCAGCTTGCAGTTTCCACAGATAGAGAGTTTCGGAGCTTCACAATCAAAAGCAAGGTTCAACTCTGTCAGTTGAATGCACAGAACAGAAAGAAGTTTGGCAGAATTATTCTGTGTAATTTTTATTTCAAGATATACCTTTTTCCACTATAGGCCCCATAGCTCTCCGAATGTCCCATTGCAGTATCTACAGAAAGAGTGTTTCAAAACTCCTCAATCAAAAGAAAGGTTCACAGCTGCTAGGTGAATGCACAGATCAGAAAGAAGTTTCGCAGAATGCTTCTGTGTTGCTATTAATTTAAGACATTCCTTTTTACTCTATAGGCCCCTTAGTGCTCCGAATGTCCACTTGCACTTTCTACAGAAAGAGTGTTTCAAAACTCCTCAATCAAAAGTAAGGTTTAACTCTGCTAGTTTAATGAACAGATCAGAAAGAAGTTTCACAGAATGCTACTGTGCAGTTTTTATTTGAAGATATTCCTTTTTCCTCCATAGGCCCCATAACGATTTGAATCTCCGCTTGCAGTTTCTACAGAAAGAGTGTTTCAGAACTTAAAAATAATCACTAAGGTTCAACTCTATCAGTTGAATGCACAGAACAGAAAGAAGTTTGCAGAATAATTCTGTGTAGTTTTTATTTCAAGATACACCTTTTTCCACTGTAGGCCCCTTAGCACTCCGAATGTCCCTTGCAGTTTCTACAGAAAGAGTGTTTCAAAACTCCTCAATCAAAAGTAAGGTTCACCTCTGCTAGGTGAATGCACAGATCAGAAAGAAGTTTCGCAGAATGCTTCCCTGTAATTTTAATTTGAAGATATTCCTTTTTCAACTCTAGGGCCCTTAGCGCTCAGAATGTCCACTTGCAGTTTCTACAGAAAGAGTGTTTCAGAACTGCTCAATAAAAAGTAAGGTTCAACCCAGTGATTTGAATGCACAGAACAGAAAGAAGTTTCACAGAATGATTCTGTGTAGTTTTTATTAGAAGTCATTTCTCTTTCCACTGTAGGCCCCTTAGCCCTCAGAATGTCCACTTGCAGTTTCCACAGAAAGAGGGATTGAGAACTTCTCAAACAAAAGTAAAGATCAACTCTGTTATTTGAATGCACGGAACAGAAACGAGTTTCACTGAATGCTTCTGTGTTATTTTTATTTGAAGATATTCCTTTTTCCACTATATGTCCCTTTCGTTCGGCGTGTCTACTTGTAGTTTCTACAGAAAGTGTGTTTCAGAACTGCTCAATCAAAAGTACGGTTCAACTCTGTTAGTTGAATTCACAGAACAGAAAGAAGTTTCACAGTATGCTTCTGTGTAGTTTTTAGTTGACGGTATTCCTTTTTCCACTATACGCCCCTTACCGCTCACAATATCCCGTTGCAGTTTCTACGGCAAGAATGTTTCAGTATAGCTCACTCAAAAGTAATGTTAAACTCTGTTAGTTGAATTCACAGAACAGAAAGGAGTTTCACAGAATGCTTCTGTGTAGTTTTTATTTGAAGATATTCCTTTTTCAGTGTAGACTCCTTAGGGCCCGGAATATCCACTTGCAGTTTCTACAGAAAGAGTGTTTCAGAACTGCTCAATCAAAAGTAATGTTCAACTCTGTTGGTTGAATTCACAGAACAGAAAGTAGTTTCACAGAATGCTTCTGTGTAGCTCTTATTTGAAGAAAGTCCTTTTTCCACTATAGGCCCCTTAGGGCTCGGAATGTAAACTTGCAGTTTCCACAGAAAGAGTTTTTCAGAACTGCACATTCAAAAGTAAGGTTGAGCTCTGTTAGTTGAATGCATCGAACAGAAAGAAGTTTCACAGAATGCTTCTGTGTAGTTTTTATTTGAAGATATTCCTATTTCCAATATAATCCCCTTAGCCCTCTGAATATGCCCTTGCAGTTTCTACAGAAAGAGAGTTTCACAACTACTCAATAAAAAGTAAGGTTCAACTCTGTTAGTCGAATGCACGGAAGAGAAAGAAGTTTCACAGAATGCTTCTGTGTAGTATTTATTTGAAGACATTCCTTTTTCCACTATAGGCCCCTTAGCCCGCAGAATATCCACTTGCAGTTTCCACAGAAAGAGTGACTCAGAACTTCTCAATCAAAGGTGAAGTTCAACTCCGTTAGTGGAATACACGGAACAGAAAGAAGTTTCACAGAATGCTTCTGTGTGGTTTTTATTTTAAGATATACCTTTTTCCAGTATTGACCCCTTAGCGCTCGGAATCTCCAGTTGCAGTTTCCACAGAAAGAGTGTTTCAGAACTGCTCAATCAAAAGTAAGGTTCAACTCTGTTAGTTGAATTGATAGAACACAAAGGTGTTTCACAGAATGCTTCTGTGTAGTTTTTATTTGAAGATATTCCTTTTTCCATTATAGGTCCCTTAGCAGTCTGTGTGTCCACTTGCAGTTTCTACAGAAAGGGTCTTTCCCAACTGCTTAATCAAAAGTAAGGTTCAACCCTGTTAGTTGAATGAACAGAACAGAAAGAAGTTTCACAGAATGCTTCTGTGTAGTTTTTATTTGAAGATATTCCTTTTTCCACTCTAGGCCACTTAGCACTCGGAATGTCCACTTGCAGTTTCTACAGAAAGAGTGTTTCAGAATTGCTCAATAAAAAGTAATGTTCAACTCTGTTAGTTGAATTCACAAAACAGAAAGTAGTTTCACATAATGCTTCTGTGTAGTTTTTATTTGAAGATATTCCTTTTTCAGTGTAGACCCCATAGCGCCCAGAATATCCACTTACAGTTTCTGCAGAAAGAGTGTTTCAGAACTGCTCAATCAAAAGTAATGTTCAAATCTGTTGGTTGAATTCACAGAACAGAAAGAAATTTTACAGAATGCTTCTGTGTAGTTTTTAAGATATTTCTTTTCCCAGTATAGACCCCTTAGCGCTCGGAATATCCACTTGCAGTTTCTACAGAAAGAGTGTTTCAGAACTGCTCAATCAAAAGTAACGTTCAACTGTGTTAGTTGAATGCATAGAACAGAAAGAAGTTTCACAGAATGCTTCTGTGTAGTTTTCATTTGAAGATATTGCTTTTTCCACTCTAACTCCCTTAACACTCATTATGTCCACTTGCATTTACTAAGGAAAGAGTGTTTCAGAACTGCTCAATGAAAAGTAAGTTTCAATTCTGTTAGTTGAATGCACAGAACAGAAAGATGTTTCGCAGAATGCTTCTGTGTAGTTTTTATTTGATGATATTCCTTTTTCCACTGTAGGCCCCTTAGCACTCTGAATGTCCACCTGCAGTTTCCACAGAAAGAGAGTTTTAGAACTGCTTTATCAAAAGTAACGTTGAACTCTGTCAGTTGAATACACAGAACAGAAAGAAGTTTCACAGAATGCTTCTGGGTAGTTTTTATTTGAAGACATTCCTTTTTCCCCTCTAGGGCCCTCAGCGCTCAGAATGTCCACTTGCAGTTTCTACAGAAAGAGTGTTTCAGAACTGCTCAATCAATAGTAAGGTTCAACCCAGTGATTTGAATGCACAGAAGAGAAAGAAGTTTCACAGAATGATTCTGTGTGCTTTTTATTTGAAGACATTTCTCTTTCCACTATAGGCCCCTTAGCCCTCAGAATGTCCACTTGCAGTTTCCACAGAAAGAGGGATTCAGAACTTCTCAAACAAAAGTAAAGTTCAACTCTGTTAATTGAATGCACGGAACAGAAACAAGTTTCACAGAATGCTTCTGTGTTGTTTTTATTTGAAGATATTCCTTTTTCCACTATATGCCCCTTTATTTCGGCGTGTCCATTTATAGTTTCTACAGAAAGTGTGTTTCAGAACTGCTGAATCAAAAGTACGGTTCAACTCTGTTAGTTGAATGCATAGAACAGAAAGAAGTTTCACAGAATGCTTCTGTGTCGTTTTTATTTGAAGATATTCCCTTTTCCACTATATGTCCCTTTCTTTCGGCGTGTCCACTTGTAGTTTCTACAGAAAGTGTGTTTCAGAACTGCTCAATCAAAAGTACGGTTCAACTCTGTTAGTTGAATTCACAGAAAAGAAAGAAGTTTCATAGAATGCTTCTGTGTAGTTTTTAGTTGAAGATATCCTTTTTCCACTATAGGCCCCTTAGCGCTCGGAATATCCCGTTGCAGTTTCTACAGCAAGAGTGTTTCAGAATTGCTCAATCAAAAGTAATGTTCAACTCTGTGAATTGAATTCACAGAACAGAAAGGAGTTTCACAGAATGCTTCTGTGTAGTTTTTATTTGAAGATATTCCTTTTTCAGTGTAGATCCCTTAGCGCCCGGAATATCCATTTGCAGTTTCTACAGAAAGAGTGTTTCAGAACTGCTCAATCAAAACTAATGTTCAACTCTGTTGGTTGAATTCACAGAACAGAAAGTAGTTTCACAGAATGCTTCTGTGTAGCTCTTATATGAAGAAAGTCCTTTTTCCACTATAGGCCCCTTAGGGCTCCGAATGTAAACTTGCAGTTTCCACAGAAAGAGTGTTTCAGAACTGCTCAATCAAAAGTAAGGTTCAACTTTGTTAGTTGAATGCAGAGAACAGAAAGAAGTTTCACAGAATGCTTCTAAGTAGTTTTTATTTGAAGACATTCCTTTTTCCATTATAGGCCCCGTTGCACTCCGCATGTCCCCTTGCAGTTTCTACAGAAAGAGTGTTTCAGAACTGCTCAATCAAAAGTAAGGTTCCACTCTGTTAGTTGAATGCATAGAACAGAAAGAAATTTCACAGAATATTCTGTGCAGTTTTTATTTTAAGATATTCCTTTTTCCACTCTAGGCTTCTTACCACTCCGATTGTCCACTTTCAGTTTCTACAGAAAGAGAGTTTCAGAACTGCTCAATAAAAACTGAGGTTCAACTCTGTTAGTTGAATGCACGGAAGACAAAGAAGTTTCACACGATCCTTCTGTGTAGTATTTATTTGAAGACATTCCTTTTTCCACTATAGCCCCCTTAGCCCGCAGAATGTCCACTTGCAGTTTCCAAAGAAAGAGTGATTCAGAACTTCTCAATCAAAAGTGAAGTTCAACTTTGTTAGTGGAATGCACGGAACAGAATGAAGTTTCACAGAATGCTTCTGTGTGGTTTTTATTTTAAGATATACCTTTTTCCGGTATTGACCCCTTAGCGCTCTGAATCTCCAGTTGCAGTTTCCACGGAAAGAGTGTTTCAGAACTGCTCAATCAAAAGTAACGTTCAACTCGGTTAGTTGAATTGATAGAATACAAAGGTGTTTCACAGAATGCTTCTGTGTAGTTTTTATTTGAAGATATTCCTTTTTCCACTGTAGGTCCCTTAGCACTCTGTGTGTCCACTTGCAGTTTCTACAGAAAGGGTCTTTCACAACTGCTTAATCAAAAGTAAGTTTCAACTCTGTGAGTTGAATGCACAGAACAGAAAGTAGTTTCACAGAATGCTTCTGTGTAATTTTCATTTGAAGATATACCTTTTTCCACTATAAGTCCCTTGCACTCCATATGTCCACTTGCAGTTTCTACAGAAAGAGTGTTTCACAACTGCTCAATCAAAACTAAGGTTCAACTCTGTTAGTTGAAAGCAAAGAACAGATAGTAGTTTCACAGAATTCTTCTGAGTAGTTTTTATTTGAAGATATTCGTTTTTCCACTATCTGCAATTTAGCACTTCGTATGTCCACTTGTAGTTTCTACAGAAAGTGTTTCAGAACAGCTAAATCAAAAGTAAGTTTCCACTCTGTTAGTTGAATGCACAGAACAGAAAGTAGTTTCACAGAGTACTTCTGTGTAGTTTTCATTTGTAGATATTGCTTTTACCACTATAGGCCAGTTGGCGCTCCAAATGTCCACTTGCAGTTTCTACAGAAAGAGTGTTTCAGAACTGCTCCATCAAAAGTAAGTTTCAACTCTGTTAGTTGAATGCACAGAACACACAGAAGTTTCACAGAATTCTTCTGTGTAGTTGTTTGGAAGATATTCGTTTTTCACCTATAGTCCCCATTGCGCACCGCATTTCCACTTGCAGTTTCTATAGAAAGAGTGTTTCAGAACTGCTCAAGCAAAAGTGTGTTTCAACTCTGTTTGGTGAATGCAGAGAACAGAAAGAAGTTTCACAGAATGCTTCTGTGTAGTTTTCATTTGAAGATATTCCTTTTTCCACTCTAAGTCCCTTAACACTCAGTATTTCCACTTGCATTTTCTAAGGAAAGAGTGTTTCAGAACTGCTCAATAAAAAGTATGGTTCACCTCTGTTAGTTGAGTGCACAGAAGAGAAAGAAGTTTCACAGAATGCTTCTGTGTAGTTTTCATTTGAAGACATTTTTTTTTCCACTACTGGCCCCTTAGCGCTACGAATGTCCACTTGCGGTTTCCACAGAAAGAGAGTTTCAGAACTTCTCAATCAAAAGTGAAGTTCAACTCTATTAGTTGAATGCACCGAACAGAAAGAAGTTTCACAGAATGCTTCTGGGTATTTTTATTTGAACATATTCCTTTTTCCACTATAGTCCCCTGAGCGCTCAGAATGACCACTTGCAGTTTCTACAGAAAGAGTGTTTCAGAACTGCTCAATCAAAAGTAGCGTTCTTCTCTGTTAGTTGCATGCACAGAGCAGAAAGATGTTTCACAGAATGCTTCTGTGTAGTTTTCATTTGAAGATATTTCTTTTTCCGCTATACACCCCTTAACGCTCTGAACGTCCACTTGCAGTTTCTACAGAGAGAGTGTTTCTTAACTGCTCAATGAAAGGTAAGGTTTAACTCTGTTAGCTGAATGCACATAACAGTACGTAGTTTCACAGAATTCTTCTATGTAGTTTTTATTTTAAGCTATTCCTTTTTCCACTCTAGGGCCCTTAGCACTCAGAATGTCCACTTGCATTTTCTACAGAAAGAGTGTTTCAGAACTGCTCAATAAAAATTAAGGTTCAATCCAGTGATTTGAATGCACAGAAGAGAATGAAGTTTCACAGTATTATTCTGTGTAGTTTTTATTTGAAGACATTTCTCTTTCCACTATAGGCCCCTTAGCCCTCAGTATGACCGCTTGCAGTTTCCACAGAAAAAGGGATTCAGAACTCCTCAAACAAAAGTAAAGATCAACTCTGTTATTTGAATGCACGGAATGAAACAAGTTTCACAGAGTGCTTCTGTGTTGTTTTTATTTGAAGATATTCCTTTTTCCACTATACGCCCCTTTCTTTCGGCATGTCCACTTGTAGTTGCTACAGAAAGTCTGTTTCAGTACTGCTCAATCAAAAGTACGGTTCAACTCAGTTAGTTGAATGCATAGAACAGAACCAAGTTTCACAGAATGCTTCTGTGTAGTTTTTAGTTGAAGATATACCTTTTTCCACTATAGGCCCCTTAGTGCTCGGAATATCCCGTTGCAGTTTCTACAGCAAGAGTGGTTCAGAATTGCTCAATCAAAAGTAATGTTCAACTCTGTTAGTTGAATTCACAGAACAGAAAGGAGTTTCGCAGAATGCTTCTGTGTAGTTCTTATTTGAAGATATACCTTTTTCCACTTAAGGACCATTAGCGCTCCAAATTTTCACTTGCAGTTTCTACAGAAAGAGGGTTTCAGAACGTCTCCATCAAAATTAAAGTTCAACACGGTTACTTGCATGCACAGAACATAAAGAAGTTTGGCAGAATGATTCTGTGTAGTTTTTCTGTCAAGATATTCCTTTTTCCACTATAGGCCCCTTAGTGCTCCGAATGTCCACTTGCAGTTTCTTCAGAAAGAGTGTTTCAAAACAACTCAATCAAAAGTAAGATTCAACTCTGCTAGTTGAATGCAGAGATCAGAAAGAAGTTTGGCAGAATGATTCTGTGTAGTTATAGTTTGAATATGCTCCTTTTTCCACTACTGGCCCATTAGCGCTCTGAATGTCCGCTTTCAGATTCTACAGAAAGAGTGTTTCAGAACTTCTCAATGAACAGTATGGTTCAATTCTGTTACTTGAATGCACAGAAGAGAAAGAAGCTTGGCAGAATGATTCTGCGTAGTTTTTATTTGAAGATATTCCTTTTTTCACTATAGACCCCTTAGTGCTCCGATTGTCCCCGTGTAGTTTCTACAGAAGACTGTTTCAAAACTCCTCAATCAAAAGTAAAGTTCAACTCTGCCAGTAGAAAGCACAGATCAGAAAGAAGTTTCGCAGAATGCTTCTGTGCAGTTTTTATTTGAAGATATTCCTTTTTCCACTATAGGCCCCTTAGCCCTCCGAATGTCCGCTTGCAGTTTCTACAGAAGGAGAGTTTCAGAGCTTCTCAATCAAAAGTAAGGTTCAACTCTGTTAGTTGAAGGCACAGATCAGAAAGAAGTTTCACAGAATGCTTCTGTGTAGTTTTTAGTTGAAGATATTCCTTTTTCCACTATAGGCCCCTTAGTGCTCCGAATGTCCGCTTGCAGTTTCTAGTGAAAGAGAGTTATAGAACTTCTCAATGAAAAGTAACTTTCAACTCTGTTAGTTGAGTGTACGGGACAGAAAAAAGTTTGGCAGAATGCTGCTGTGTAGTTTTTATTTGAAGATATAGCATTTTCCACAATGATCCCCTTTGCGCACCGAATGTCCGCCTGCAGTTTCTACAGAAAGAGAGTTTCACAACTTCTCAATAAGTAGTAAGGTTCAACTATGCTAGTGGAATGCAAAGATCAGAAAGAAGTTTCGCAGAATGTTTCTCTGTAGTTTTTATTTCAAGATATTCTTTTTCCACTATAGGAACCATAGCGCTCCGAGTGTCCGCTTGCATTTTCTACAGAAATAGTGTTTCAGAACTTCTCATTTAACAGTAGGTTTGAACTCTGTTAGTTGAATGCACAGAACAGAAAGAAGCTTGGCAGAATGATTATGTTTAGTTGTTATTTGAAGATATTCCTTTTTCCACTCTAAGCCACTTAGTGCTCTGAATGTCCACTTGCAGTTTTTACAGAAAGAGTGTTTCAAAACTCCTCAATCAAAAGTAAGGTCCAACTCTGCTAGTTGAATGCACAGACCAGAAAGTAGTTTCACAGAATGCTTCTGTGTAGTTTTAATTTGAAGATATCCCTTTTTCCACTATGGGCCCCTTAGTGCGCTAAATGTCCCCTTGCAGTTTCTACAGAAAGAGTGAGTCAAAACTCCTCAATCAAAAGTATCGTTCAGCTCTGCTAGTTGAATGCACAGATCAGAAAGAAGTTTCGCAGAATGATTCTCTGTAGTTCTTATTTGAAGATATTCCTTTTTCCACCATAGGCCCCTTAGCGCTCGGGATATCCGCTTGAGGTATATACAGAAAGAGAGTTTCAGAGCTTCTCAATCAAAACTAAGGATCAAATCTGTCAGTTGAATGCACAGAAGAGAAAGAAGTTTGGCAGAATTGTTCTGTGTGGTTTTTATTTCAAGATATTCCTTTTTCCACCATCGGCCCCTTAGCGCTCCGATTGTCCCACTGCAGTTTCTACAGAAAGAGTGTTTCAAAACTCCTCAATCAAAAGTAAAGTTCAACTGTGCTAGTTGAATGCACAGACCAGAAAGTAGTTTCACAGAATGCTTCTGTGTAGTTTTAATTTGAAGATATTCCTTTTTCCACTATAGGCCCCTTAGTGCTCCGAATATCCGCTTTCAGTTTCTACAGAAAGAGTGTTTCAGAACTTCTCAATCAACAGTAAGGTTTAACTCCGTTAGTTGAATGCACAGAACAGAAAGTAGTTTGGCAGAATGATTCTGTGTAGTTGTTATTTGAAGATATTCCTTTTACCACTGTAGGCCCTTTACTGCTCCGAATGTCCGCTTGCAGTATCTACAGAAAGAGTGTGTCAGAACTTCTCAATCAACAGTAAGGTTCAACTCTTTTAGTTGAATGCACAGAACAGAAAGAAGTTTGGCAGAATGATTCTTTGTAGTTTTTACTTGAAGATATTCCTTTTTTCACTATAGACCTCTTAGCGCTCTGAATGTCCCCGTGAAGTTTCTACAGAAGACTGTTTCAAAACTCCTCAATCAAAAGTAAATTTCAACTCTGCGAGTTGAATGCACAGATCAGAAAGAAGTTTCGCAGAATGCTTCTGAGCAGATTTATTTGAAAATATTCCTTTTTCCACTATAGGCCCCTTAGCCCTCCGAATGTCCGCTTGCAGTTTCTACAGAAAGAGTTTCAGAGCTTCTCTATCAAAAGTAAGGTTCAACTCTGTTAGTTGAAGGCACAGATCAGAAAGAAGTTTCACAGAATGCTTCTGTGTAGTGTTTAGTTGAAGATATTCCTTTTTCCACCATAGGCCCCTTAGCGCTCCGATTGTCCAACTGCAGTTTCTACAGAAAGAGTGTTTCAAAACTCCTCAATCAAAAGTAAAGTTCAACTGTGCTAGTTGAATGCACAGGCCAGAAAGTAGTTTCACAGAATGCTTCTGTGTAGTTTTAATTTGAAGATATTCCTTTTTCCACTATAGGCCCCTTAGTGCTCCAAATGTCCGCTGGCAGTTTCTACAGAAAGTGTGTTTCAGAACTTCTCAATCAACCATAAGTTTCAACTCCTTTAGTTGAATGCACAGAAGAGAAAGATGTTTGGCAGAATGACTCTGTGTAGTTTTTATTTGAAGATACTCCTTTCTCCACTATAGGCCCCTTAGCGCTCCGAATGTCCCCTTGCAATTTCTACAGAAAGAGGGTTTCAAAATTCGTCAATCAAAAGTATGGTTCAACTCTGTTAGTGGAATGCACAGATCAGAAAAAGTTTCACAGAGTGCTTCTGGGTAGTTCTTATTTGAAGGTATTCCTTTTTCCACAATAGGCAACTTAGCCCTCGGAATATCAGCTTGCAGTTTCTACAGATAGAGAGTTTCAGAGCTTCTCAATCAAGAGTAAGGTTCAACGCCGTCAGTTGAACGCACAGAACAGAAAGAAGTTTGGCAGAATTATTCTGTGTTTTTATTTCAAGATACACCTTTTTCCACTATAGGCCCCTTAGCGCTCCGAATGTCCCCTTGCAGGTTCTACAGAAAGAGTGTTTCAAAACTCCTCAATCAAAGGTATGGTTCACCTCTGCTAGGTGAATGCACAGATCAGAAAGAAGTTTCACAGAATGCTTCTGTGTAGTTTCAAATTTAAGTTATTCCTTTTGACACTATAGGCCCCTTAGTGCTCCGAATCTCCACTAGCACTTTTTACAGAAAGAGTGTTTCAAAACTCCTCAATCAAAACTAAGGTTCAACTCTGCTAGTTGAATGCACAGATCAGAAAGAAGTTTCACAGAATGCTACTGTGCAGTTTTTATTTGAAGATATAGCTTTTTCCACTATAGGCCCCATAGTGATCCGAATATCCGCTTGCAGTTTCTACAGAAAGAGTGTTTCAGAGCTTAACAATCAATAGTAAGGTTCAACTCTGTTTGCTGAATCCACAGAACAGAAAGGAGTTTGGCAGAATGATTCTGTGTAATTTTTATTTGAAGATATTCCTTTTTCCACTATAGGACACTTAACGCCCGGAATGTCCGCTTGCAGTTTCTACAGAGTGTTTCAGAACTTCTCAATCAACAGTAAGGTTCAACTCTGTTAGTTGAATGCACAGAACAGAAAGAATTTTGGCAGAATGATTCTGTGTAGTTTTTATTTGAAGATATTCCTTTTTCCACTGTAGACCCCTTAGCGCTCCGACTGTCCCCGTGCAGTTTTTACAGAAAGATTGTTTCAAAACTCCTCAATCAAAAGTAAGGTTCATCTCTGTCAGTTGAATGCACAGATGAGAAAGAAATTTCGCAGAATGTTTCTGTGTAGTTTTTATTTGAAGATATTCCTTTTTCCACTATAGGCCCCTTTGCACTCCGAATGTCCGCTTGTAGTTTCTACAGAAAGAGAGTTTCACAACTTCTCAATCAAAAGTAATGTTCAACTCTGTCAGTTGAATGCACAGAACAGAAAGAAGTTTGGCAGAATGATTCTATGTACTTTTTATTTCAAGATATTCCTTTTTCCACTATAGGCCTATTAGCGCTACGAATGTCCGCTTGCAGTTTCCACAGAAAGAGTTTCATAACTTCCCAATCAAAAGTAACGTTCAATTTTGCTAGTTGAATGCATAGATGAGAAAGTTTCGCAGAATGCTTCTATGTAGTTTTTATTTTAAATACTCCTTTTACCAATATAGGCCCCTTAACGCTCCGAATGTCCGCTTGTAGTTTCTACACAAAGAGTGTTTCAGAACTTCTCAATCAACAGTAAGGTTAAACTCTGTTAGTTGAATGCACAGAACAGAAAGAAGTTTGGCAGAATGATTCTGTGTAGTTTTTATTTCAAGACATTCATTTTTCCACCAAAGGTCCTATAGCCCTATGAATGTCCCCTTGCAGTTTCTACAGAAAGTGTGTTTCAAAACTCCAGTATCAAAAGTAAGGTTCAACTCTGCTGGTTGAATGCACCGATCAGAGAGAAGTTTCGAAGAATGCTTCTGTGAGGTTTTAATTTGAAGATATTCCTTTTTCCACTATTGGCCCCTTAGCGCTCCGAATGTACACTTGCAGTTTCTACAGAAAGAGAGGTTCAGAACTTCTCACTCAACAGTAAGGTTCAACACTGTTAGTTCAATGCACAGAACAAAAAGAATTTGGGCAGAATGATTCTGTGTAGTTTTTATTGAAGATATTCCTTTTTCCAATATAGGCCCCTTAGCACTCCGTATATCCACTTCCAGTTTCTACAAAAAGAGTGTTTCACAACTCCTGAATCAAAAGAAAGGTTCAACTCTGCTATTTGAATGCTCAGATCAGAAAAAGGTTTCGAAGAATGCTTCTGTGTAGTTTTTATTTGAAATATTCCTTTTTTCACTATAGGCCCCTTAGCGCTCTGAATTTCCGCTTGCAGTTTCTACAGAAAGAGAGTTCCAGAACTTCTCAATCAAAAGTAATTTAAACTCTGTTAGTTGAATGCACAGATCAGAAAGAAGTATGGCAGAATGATTCTGTGTAGTTTTTATATGAAGATATACTTTTTTCCACTATAGGCCTCTTAGTGCTCCTAATATCTGCTGGCAGTTTCTACAGAAAGAGTGTTTCAGAACTTCTCAATCAATAGTAAGTTTCAACGCTGTTAGTTGAATGCACAGAACAGAAAGAAGTTTGGCAGAATCATTCTGTGTTTTTTTTTTTGAAGATATTCCTTTTTCCACTATATGCCACTTAGCGCTCCGAATGTCCCCTTGCAGTTTCTACAGATAGAGTGTTTCAAAACTCCTCAATCAAAAGTTAAGTTCAACTCTGCTAGTTGAATGCACAGATCAGAAAGAAGTTTCGCAGAATGCCTCTGTGTAGTTTTTATTTGAAGATATTCCTTTCTCCCCTGCAGGCCCATTAGCGCTCTTATGTCCGCTTGCAGTTTCTACAGAAAGAGAGCTTCACAACTTCAAAATCAAAAGTAAGGTTCTAATCTGCTAGTTGAATGCACAGATCAGGAAGAAGTTTCACAGAATTCTTCTGTGTAGTTTTTATTAGAAGATGTTCCTTTTTCCACTACATGCACCTTCGCGCTCCAAATGTCCCCTAACAGTTTGTACAGAAAGAGAGTTTCAGAACTTCTCAATGAAAAGTAAGGTTCAACTCTGTTAGTTGAATGCACAGAAAAGGAATAAGTTTGGCAGAATGATTCAGTGTAGCTGTTATTTGAAGATATTCCTTTTTGCACTATAAGCACATTTTTCTGAATGTCCAATTGCAGTTTCCACAGAAAGAGAGTTTCACAACTTCTCAATCAAAAGTAAGGTTCAACTCAGCTAGTTGAATGCACAGATAAGAAAGAAGTTTAGCAGAATGCTTCTGTGTACTTATTATTTGAAGATGTTCCTTTTTCCTCTATAGGCCCCTTAGCGCTCCAAATGTCCGGTTGCAGTTTCTAAAGAAAGAGAGTTTCAGAACTTCTCAATCAAAAGTAAGGTTCAACTCTGTTATTTGAATGCACAGAACAGGAAGTAGTTTGGCAGAATAATTCTGTGTAGTTTTTATTTGATGATATTTCTTTTTTCACTATATGCCACTTAACGCCCGGATTGTCCGCTTGCAGTTTCTAGAGAAAGAGTGTTTCAGAACTTCTCAATCAACAGTAAGGTTCAACTCTGTTAGTTGAATGCACAGAACAGAAAGAAGTTTGGCAGAATGCTGCTGTGTAGTTTTTATTTGAAGATATTCCTTTTTCCACTGTAGGCCCCTTAGTGCTCCGAATGTCCGCTTGCAGTTTCTAGGGAAAGAGAGTTTCAGAACTTCTCACTCAACAGTAACTTTCAACTCTGTTACTTGAATGCACAGAACAGAAAGAAGTTTGGGAGAATGTTTCTGTGTAGTTTTTATTTGAAGATATTGCTTTTTCCACTATATGCCCCTTAGCGATCAGAATTTCCGCTTGCAGTTTCTACAGGAAAAGAGTTTCACAACTTCTCAATCAAAAGTAACGTTCAATTCTGCTAGTTGCATGCATAGATGAGAAAGAACTTTCGCAGAATGCTTCTGTGTAGTTTTCATTTGAAATAGTCCTTTTTCCACTAGAGGCCCCATAGTTCTCTGCATGTCCGAATGCAGTTTCTACAGAAAGAGAGTTCCAGAACTTCTCAATCAACAGTAAGGTTCAACCCTGTTAGTTGAATGCACAGAACAGAAAGAAGTTTGCCAGAATGATTCTGTGCAGTTTTTATTTGAAGATATTCCTTTTTCCAATATATGCCCCTTAACACGGGGTATTTCCGCTTGCAGTTCCTACAGAAAGAGTGTTTCAGAACTTCTCAATCAACAGTAAGGTTAAACTATCTTAGTTCAATGCACAGAACAGAAAGAAGTTTGGCAGAATGATTCTGTGTAGTTTTTATTTCAAGATATTCATTTTTCCACCAAAGGCCCTAGAGCGCTGCGAATGTCCCCTTGCAGTTTTTACAGAAAGAGTGTTTGAAAATTCCAAAATTAAATGTAAGGTTCAACTCTGCTAGTTGAATGCACAGATCAGAGAGAAGTTTCAAGGAATGCTTCTGTGAGGTTTTTATTTTAATATATTCCTTTTTCCACTATAGGCAACTTAGCGCTCCGAATGTCTGCTTGCAGTTTGTACAGAAAGAGAGTTTCAGAACTTCTCAATGAAAAGTAAGGTTCAACTCTGTTAGTTGAATTCACAGAACCGAAAGAAGTTTGGCAGAATGATTCTGTGTAGTTTTTAATTCAAGATATCGCTTTTTCCAGTATAGGCCCCTTAGCGCTCATAATGTCCACTTGCACTTAATACAGAATGACTGTTTCAAAACTCCTCAATCAAAGAAAGGTTCAACTCTGTTAGTTGATTTCACAGAACAGAAAGAAGTTTGGCAGAGTGATTCTGTGTAGTTTTTAATTGAAGACATTCCTTTTTCCAGTATAGGCCCCTTAGCGCTAATAATGTCCACTTGAACTTAATACAGAATGACTGTTTCAAAGCTCCTCAATCAAAGTAAGGTTCAACTCTGCTAGTTGAATGCACAGATCAGAAAGAAGTTTCACAGAATGCTTCTGGGTAGTTTTAATTTGAAGATATTCCTTTTTCCACTATTGGCCCCATAGAGCTCCGAATGTACAATTGCAGTTGCCACACAAAGAGTGTTTCAGAACTTCTCAATCAACAGTAAGGTTCACCTCTGTTAGTTGAATGCACAGAACAAAAAGAATTTGGTCAGAATGATTCTGTGTAGTTTTTATTGAAGATAATCCTTTTTCCACTATAGGCCCCTTAGCACTCCGTGTATCCGCTTCCAGTTTCTACAGAAAGAGTGTTTCACAACTCCTGAATCAAAAGTGAGGTTCAAATCTGTTAGTTGAATGCACAGATCAGAAAGAAGTTGGGTCGAATGATTCTTTGTAGTTTTTATATGAAGATATACATTTTTCGACTATAGGCCTCTTAGTGCTCCGAATATCCGCTTGCAGTTTCTACAGAAAGAGTGTTTCAGAACTTCTAAGTCAACAGTAAGATTCAACTCTGTTAGTTGAAAGCACAGAACAGAAAGAAGTTTGGCAGAATGATTCTGTTTACTTTTCATTTGATTATATCCCTTTTTCCACTATAGGCCCCTTAGGGCTCCAAATATCCGCTTGCAGTTTCTACAGAAAGAGTGTTTCAGAACTTCTCAATCAACAGTAAGGTTCAACTGTGCTAGTTGAATGCACAGACCAGATAAAGGTTTCACAGAATCCTTCTGTTTAGTTTTAATTAGAAGATATACATTTTTCCAATATAGGCCCCTTAGCGCTCTGAATGTCCGATTGCAGTTTCTACAGAAAGAGTGTTTCAGAACTTCTCAATCAACAGTAGGTTTCAACACTGTTAGTTGAATGCACAGAACCGAAAGAAGATTGGCAGAATGATTCTGTGTAGTTGTTATTTGAAGAAAATTCTTTGTCCACTATAAGCCCCTTAGTGCTCCGAATGTCCAATTTTAGTTTCTACAGAAAGAGTGTTTCAGAACTTAACAATCAACAGTAAGGTTCAACTCTGCTTGTTGAATGCACAGAACAGAAAGAAGTTTGGCAGAATGATTCTGTGTAGTTTTTATTTGAAGCTATTCCTTTTTCCACTATAGGCCCCACAGGCCTCCGAATGTACACTTGCAGTTTCTACAGAAAGAGTGTTTCAAAACTCCTCAATCAAACGTAAGGTTCCACACTGCTAGATGAATGCACAGATCAGAAAGGAGTTTCGCAGAATGATTCTCTGTAGTATTTTTTCAAGATATAACTTTTTCCACTATAGGCCCGTTAGTGCTCCGAATGTCCGCTTACAGTTTCTACAGAAAGAGTGTTTCAGATCTTCTCAATCAACCGTAAGGTTCAACTCTTTTAGTTGAATGCACAGAACAGAAAGAAGTTTGGGAGAATGATTCTGTGTAGTGTTTATTTGAAGATATACCTTTTTGCACTATAGGCCCCTTATCGCTCCGAATGTCCCCTGGCAGTTTCTACAGAAAGAGTGTTTCAAAACTCCTCAATCAAAAGTATGGTACAACTCTGCTAGTTGAAGGCACAGATCAGAAAGAAGTTTCGCAGGATGCTTCTGTGTAGTTCTTATATGAAGATATTCCTTTTTCCACCATAGGCCTCTTAGCGCTCCGAAAATCCGCTTGCAGTTTCTACAGAAAGAGACTCTCAGAGCTTCTCGATCAAAAGTAACGTTCAACACTGTCAGTTGAATGCACAGAACCGAAAGAAGTTTGGCAGAATTATTCTGTGTAGTTTTTATTTCAAGATACTCCTTTTTCCACTATAGACCCCTTAGCGCTCCGAATATCCCCGTGCAGTTTCCACAGAAAGAGTGTTTCAAAACTCAATCAAAAGTAAGGTTCAATTCTGCTAGTTGAATGCACAGATCAGAAAGAAGTTTCGCAGAATGCTTCTGTGTAGTTTTTATTTGAAGATATTCCCTTTTCCACTACAGGCCCCTTAGCCCTCCGAATGTTCGCTTGCAGTTTCTACAGAAAGAGAGTTTCAGAATTTCTCAATCAAAAGTAAGGTTCAACTCTGTTAGTTGAATGCACAGATCAGAAAGTAGTTTCCCAGATGATTCTGTATAGCTTTTATTTGAAGATATTCCTTTTTCCACCATAGGCCCCTTAGGGGGCTGAATGTCCACTTCCAGTTTCTACAGAAAGAGTGTTTCAAAAGTCCTCAATCAAATGTAACGTTCAACTCTGCTAGTTGAATGCACAGACCAGAAAGTACTTTGGCAGAATGCTTCTGTGTAGTTTTTATTTGAAGATATTCCTTTTTCCACTATAGGTCCCTTAGTGCTCCGAATTTCCGCTTGCAGTTTCTACAGAAAGAGTGTTTCAGAACTTCTCAATCAACAGTAAGGTTCCACACTGCTAGATGAATGCACAGAACAGAGAGAATTTTGGCCGAATGATTCTGTGTAGTGATTATTTGAAGATATTACTTTTTCCACTATAGGCGACTTAGCGCTCCGAATGTTCGCTTGCAGTTTCTACAGAAAGTTTCACAACTTCTCAATCAAAAGTAAGGTTCAATTCTGCTAGTTGAATGCACAAATCAGAAAGAAGTTTCGCAGAATGCTACTGTGTAGTTTTTATATGAAGATATTCCTTTTTCAAATATTGGCCCCTTAGCTTTCCGAATCTCCGCTTGCAGTTTCTACAGAAAGAGTGTTTCAGAACTTAACAATCAACAGTAACGTTCAACTCTGTCAGTTGAACGCAGAAAACAGAAAGAAGTTTGGCAGATTTATTCTGTGTAGGTTTTACTTCAAGATATATATTTTTCCACTATAGGCCCCTTAGCGCTCATAATGAACCCTTGCAGTTTCTACAGAAAGAGTGTTTCAAAACTCCTCAACCAAAAGTAACGTTCACCTCTGCTAGGTGAATGCACAGATCAGAAAGAAGTTTCGCAGAATGCTTCCCTGTAGTTTTAATTTGAAGATATTCCTTTCTCCACTATAGGCCCCTTAGTGCTCCGAATGTCCGCTTGCAGTTTCTACAGAGTGTTTCAGAACTTCTCAATCATCAGTAAGGTTCAACTCTGTTAGTTGAATGCACAGAAAAGAAAGAATTTTGGCAGAATTATTCTGTGTAGTTTTTATTTGAAGATATTGCTTTTTCCACTCTAGACTCCTTAGTGCTCCGAAAGTCCCCTTTCAGTTTCTACAGAAGACAGTTTCATAACTTCTCAATTAAAGTAAGGTAAAACTCTGATAGTTGAATGGACGGATCAGAAAGAAGTTTCGCAGAATACTTCTTTGCAGTTTTTTTTGAAGATGTTCCTTTTTCCACTATAGGCCCCTTAGCGTTCCAACTGTCAGCTTACAGTTTCTATAGAAAGTTTCAGAACTTCTCAATCAAAAGTAAGGTTTAAATCTGTTAGTCAAATGCACAGAACAGAAAGAAGTTTGGCAGAATGATTCTGTGTAGTTTTTATTTCAAGATATTCCTTATTCCACTATAGGCCGCTTAGTGCTCCGATTGTCCACTTGCAGTTTCTACAGAAAGAGTGTTTCAAAACTCCTCAATCAAAAGTAAGGTTCAACTCTGCTAGTTGAATGCACAGATCAGAAACAAGTTTTGCAGAATGATTCTGTGCAGTTTTTCTTTGAAGATATTACTTTTTCCACCATGGGCCCCTTGGCTCTCCGAATATCTGCTTTCAGTTTCTACAGAAAGAGAATTTCAGAGCTTTACAATCAATAGTATGGTTCAACTCTGTCAGTTGAATGCACAGAACAGAAAGAAGTTTGGCAGAATTATTCTGTGTGGTTTTTATTTCAAGATATTCCTTTTTCCACTGTAGGTCCCTTAGAGCTCGGAATGTCCACTTGCAGTTTCTACAGAAATAGTGTTTCGAAACTCCTCAAACAAAAGTAAGGTTCACCACTGCTAGGTGAATGCACACATAAGAAATAAGTTTCACAGACTGCTTCTGTGTAGTTTTAATTTGAAGATGTTCCTTTTACCACTATAGGCCCCTTAGTTCTCCGAATGTCTGCTTGCAGTTTCTACAGAAAGTGTGTTTCGAAATTCTCTATCAAAAGTAAGGTTCAAGTCCGTTAGTTGAATGCACAGAACAGAAAGAACTTTGGCAGAATGATTCTGTGTAGTTTTTATTTGAAGATATTCCTTTTTCCACTACAGGCCCCTTAGCGCTCCGAATGTCCGCTTGCAGTTTCTACAGAAAGAGAGTTTCACAACTTCTCAATCAAAAGTAATCTTCAACTTTGCTATTTGAATGCACAGATCAGAAAGAAGTTTCGCAGAATGCTTCTGTGTAGTTTCTATTTGAAGATGTTCCTTTTACCACTATAGGCTCAATAGCCTTCCAAATGTCCGCTTGCAGTTTGTACAGAAAGGGAGTTTCAGAACTTCTCATCGAAAAATAAGGTTCAACTCTGTTAGTTGAATGCACAGAACAGAAAGAAGTTTGCAGAATGATTCTGTGTAGTTTTCATTTCAAGTCATTCCTTTTTCCACTGTAGGCCCCTTAGTGCATCGAATGTCCACTTGCAGATTCTACAGAAAGAGTGTTTCAAAACACCTCAATCAAAAGTAAGGTTCCACACTGCTAGTTGAATGCACAGATCAGAAAGGGGTTTGGCAGAATGATTCTGTGTAGTATTTTTTCAAGATATAACTTTTTCCACCATAGGCCCCTTAGCCCTCCGAATGTACCCTTGCAGTTTCTAGGGAAAGAGTGTTTCAAAAGTCCTCAATCAACAGTAAGCTTCAACTCTCCTAGGTGAATGCTCAGAACGGAAACAAGTTTGGCAGAATGATGCTGTGTAGTTTTTGTTTGAAGATATACTTTTTCCACTATAGGGCACTTTATGCCTGGAATGTCCTCTTCCAGTTTCTACAGAAAGAGTGTTTCAGAACTTCTCCATCAATAGTAAGGTTCAACTCTGTTAGTTGAATGCACAGAACAGAAAGAAGTTTGGCAGAATGATTCTGTGTAGTTTTTTTTGTAGATAATCCTTTTTCCTCGATAGGCCTCTTAGCGCTCCGAATATCCCCGTGCACTTTCTACAGAAAGACTCTTTCAAAACTCCTCAATCAAAAGTAAGGTTCACCTCTGCTAGGTGAATGCACAGATCAGGCAGAAATTTCGCAGAATACTTCTGTGTAGTGTTTAATTCAAGATATTCCTTTTTAGACTACAGGCCCCTCAGCGCTCCGAATGTCCGCTTGCACTTTCTACAGAAAGAGTGTTTCAAAACTCCTCAATCAAAAATAAGGTTCAACTCTGCTAGTTGAATGCACAGATCAGAAAGAAGTTTCACAGAATGCTACTGTGCAGTTTTTATTTGAAGATATTCCTTTTTCCACTATAGGCCCCTTAGCGCTCTGAATCTCCGCTTGCAGTTTCTACAGAAAGAGTGTTTCAGAACTTAGCAATCAACAGTAAGGTTCAACTCTGTCAGTTGAATAGACAGAA